>NC_050581.1:130207483-130507483 GCF_011100635.1 Trichosurus vulpecula
TCCTTTTCCATTTGGCTAATTCTGCCTTTCAAGGCATTCTTCTCCTCATTGGCTTTTTGGAGCTCTTTTGCCATTTGAGTTAGTCTATTTTTTAAGATGTTGTTTTCTTCAGTGTATTTTTCAGTATTTTTTTGGGTCTCCTTTAGCAAGTCATTGACTTGTTTTTCATGGTTTTCTCGCATCCTTCTCATTTCTCTTCCCAATTTTACCTCTACTTCTCTAACTTGCTTTTACAAATCTTTTTTGAGCTCTTCCATGGCCTGGGACCAGTTCATGTTTTTCTTGGATGCTTTTGGTGTATGCTCTTGCACTTTGTTGACTTCTTTAGGCTGTATGTTTTGGTCTTCTTTGTCACCAAAGAAAGAATGCAAAGTCTGAGACTGAATCTGGGTGTGTTTTTGCTGCCTGGCCATATTCCCAACCAACTAACTTGACCCTTGAGTTTTTCAGTGGAGTATGACTGCTTGTAGACTAAAGAGTTCTATGTTCCATGTTTGGGGGGGAGGTGCCAGATCTGTCACACCAGCACTACTCCTTCCCCAAGAACCCCCAACCCAGACTGGGCTTAGATCTTTAGCAGGCTGTGCACTCCTGCTCTGATCTGCCATTTAATTCCTCCCACCAGGTGGGCCTGGGGCCAGAAGCAGCAGAAACTGTAGCTGCCCCACCTCCGCTGCCCCTGGGGCCAGAAGCAGCAGAAACTGTAGCTGCCCCACCTCCGCTGCCCCTGGGGCCAGAAGCAGCAGAAACTGTAGCTGCCCCACCTCCGCTGCCGAACCCCGAACTCCTTCCACTCCCGCAGCTTTTCCCACTAACCTTCTCTGCTGTCTTTGGCGTTTGTGCGTTGAGAAGTCTGGTAACTGCCGCAGCTCACTGATTCAGTGTGCTTGGGCCCCCTCCACCCGGCTCCTGGTCTGGTTGGTCCATGCCGCTCAGGCTGGGCTCTGCTCCACTCCGTTCCCAGCTCCCAGCTCCCAGCTCCGTGTGGGATAGACCTCACCCAGAGACCATCCAGGCTGTCCTGGGCTGGAGCCCTGCTTCCCTCTGCTGTTTTGTGGGTTCTGCAGTTCTAGAATTGGTTCAGAGCCATTTTTAATAGGTTTTTGGAGGGACTCGGCAGGGAGCTCACACTGGTCCCTGCTTTCCAGCTGCCATCTTGGCTCCGCCCCCAGCATCCAAATTCTTAAAGGAGAAGTTAAAGGAACTACAGAAGAAGTAGACAGCAAAACTATACCAGTAGCGTACTTCAACCTACCACTCTCAGAACTAGATTAATCTAACAATAAAATAAACAAGAAAGAGTTAAGGAGGGGAATAGAATTTTAGAAAAGTTAGATATGATAGACATCTGGAAAAAATGAATGGGATTAGAAAGGAATATACTTTTTCCTCAGTAGTACTTGGCATCCATGCAAAAACTGACCATATATTAGGGTATAAAAACCTCACAATATCATGCAGAAATACAAAAGAATTGAATGCAGGCTTTTCAGAGCATGATGTAATAAAAATTAGGTGTAATAAAGAACCGTAGACAAAAAATTAATCAGAAACTAAATAAACTAATCCTAAACAACGAGTGGGTCAAATAACAAATCATAGAAAAAAATCAATAATTTCATAAAAGAGAATGACAATAATGAGACAACATACCAAAATCTATAGGATGCCACCAAAGCAGTTCTTAGGAGAAATTTTATAAAATAGAGAAATAAGAGATCAATGAATTGGGCATGGAACTAAAAGAGCTAGAAAAAAAAACAGATTAAAAACCCCCAATTAAAAACCAAATTAGAAATTCTGAAAATCAAAGGAGATTGATAAAAGTGAAAGTAATTAAACTATTGAATTAACAAATAAAACTAAGAACTGGTTTTATGAAAAAAAAAACAACAAAACAAAATAGGCTAATTTGATTAAAGTCAAAAGCCAAATTACAGTATGAAAAATGAAAGCTGTGAATTCACCACCTATGAAGAGGAAATTAAAGCAATAATTAGGAGCTATTTTGCCCAACTGTAAGCTAGTAAATCTGACAATCTAAGTGAAATGGGTGAATATTTATGAAAATATAAATTGCCTATATTAATAGAAGAAGAAACAAAACACTTAACCTCATTTTAGAAAGAAAAATTGAAGAAGCCATCAATGAACTCCCTAAGAAAAAAAATCTCCTGGGTCAGATGGATTTACAAGTGAATTCTACTACCACACATTTAAAGAACACTTAATCCCAATTCTATATAAACTATTTGGAAGCATAGGCAAAAAAAAAATTCTACCAAATTCCTTTTATGACACAAATATGCTGCTGATACTTAAACCAGTAAGAGCCAATACAGAGAAGGAAATGATAGACCAATTTCCCTAATGAATATTGATGCAAAAAATTTAAATAAAATGTTGGCAGAGATTGAAGCAATTTATCACCAGCATAATACACTCTGACTAGGTGAGATTTATATCAGGAATGCAGGGCTGGTTCAACATTAGGATAACTATCAGCGTAACTGATAATATCATAACAAAACTAACAAAGACCATACGATTGTATCAATAGATGCAAAAAAAAAGCTTTTGACAAAAAGCAGGAAACACCCATTCTTTTTAAAAAACACTAGAGAACATAGGAATAAAGGGAATGTGTCCTAAAATGATAAACAATATCTATCTAATACCATTAGCAGTCATTATATGTAATGGGGATAAGCTAGAAGCATTCCCAATAATATTAGGGGTGAAATAAGGATGCTCATTATCACCACTATTATTCAACATTGTACCAGAAATATTAGCTATAGCAATAAGAGAAGAAAAATAAATTGAAGGAATTAGAAGACGCAACAAGGAAGCAAAACTGTCACTCTTTGCAGATGATAAGATGGCATACTTAGAGAATCCTAGAGAATCAAATAAAAAACTACTTGAATCAATTAACAACTTTAGCAAAGTTGCAGGATATAAAATAAACCCATATAAGTTATCAGCATTTTTCTATATTACTACCAAAGCCCAACAGCAAGAAATAAAAAGAGAAATTCTATTTTGAAAAATTGGAAACAATATAATATATTTAGGAGTCGACCTGCCAAGACAAATCATGGATCTATATATACACAATTAGAAAACACTATTCACACAAATAAAGACAGATCTAAACAATCTGAAAAATATCAATTGCTCATGGGTAGGCTAAGCTAATATAATAAAAATGACAATTCAACCTAAAGTAATTTACTTTTCAGTTCCAAGCTAATCAAACTACCAAAAATTGTTTTATAGAGCTAGAAAAAATAATAACAAAATTAATCTGGAAGAACAAAAGGTCAAGAATATCAAGGGAATTAATGGAAAATTTCAAAGGAAGATGGCCTTCCTTCTTAAAATATATTATAAAGCAGCAATCATCAAAACTATTTGGCACTGGCTAAGAAATAGAGTAGTGGATCAGTGGAATAGGTACACAAGACATAGTAGTCAATGATTATAATAATCTATTGTTTGGTAAACCCAAAGACTCCAGATTCTGGGATAAGAACTCACTGTTTGACACAAACTGCTGGGGAAACTAGAAAATAGTATGGCAGAAACTAGGCATACTGCGACATCTCACACACTATACCTAGATAAGGTGGAGATAGGGACATAATATAAACATAAAGGATGATACTATTAGCTAATTAGGAGTGCAAGGAATGGTTTACTTGTCAGATATATGGAGAAAGGAAGAATTTATGACCCCATCAAAGATAGAGAACCTTACGAAATGCAAAATGGATAATTTTTTTACATTAAATTAAAAAGGTTTTGCACAAACAATACCAATGCAACCAAGACTAAAAGTAAAACAGAAAGCTGGGAAACTATTTTTAGAGCCAGTGTCTCTCATAAAGGTCTCATTTCTCACATATATGGAGAACTAAGCCAAATTTATAAGAATACAAGCCATTCCTTAATTGATAAATGGACAAAGGATGTGAAAAGGCAGGTTTCAGATGAAGAAATTAAAGCTGTCTATAGTCATATGAAAAAAAATTCTCTAAATTATTATTGATTAGAAAAATGCAAATTAAAATAAGTCCAAGGTACTACCTCACACCTATTGGATTGGCTAATATGGCAGAAAAGGAAAATAATAAATGTTGGAGAGAATATGGGAAAATTAGAACACTAATGCATGGTTTGTGGAGTTGTGAACTGATCCAAACACTCTAGAGAACAACTTGGAACTCTGCCCAAAGGACAACCATACTGTATATACCCTTTGTTCCAGAAATATCACTACTATGTCTATATCCCAAAGAGATTATTCAAAAGGGAAAAGGACTCGCATGTACAAAAAATATTTATAACAGCTCTTTTTGTGGAAATTGAGTGGAGGTCAATCAGTTGGGGAATGGCTGAACAAGTTGTAGATATGATGAATGTAATGGAATACCATTGTTTTATAAGAAATTACGATCAGGCAAATACCCCCTGAAAAGTTGGAAAGACTTACATGAACTGATGCTGTGTGAAGGGAGCAGAAACAGGAGAACATTATACACAGTAACAGCAACATTGTGCAATGATCAACTATGATGGATTTAACTATTCTCAGCAATACAATGATCCAAGACAATTCCAAAAGATTCATGATGGAAAATGCTATCCAACTCAGATTCAATCTAGCTCAGATTGAATCTGGCCCACTTGTGAAAATAGGCGTCACAAAGGGTGGGATTTCTTAAAACAACCCAATATGGCAAACCCTTAATAAACTTTGTCTGTTTCCTTGACTGAGAAGGCTTGAGTCAAATTCTTTAGGCAGGACCCAGCATGTTGGTATTTTGGGGTTTCGAGCACCCCTCAACCAAAACTTCTTTATTTGGCGACCTGAGCGGGAATACTGCTAATCTCAAGTTTTTCTCCAGCCAAGACTGAAGGTATGTAACCCTCCCCCTCTCCTAATCCCCTTCTCCGTCCCCAAGCATTTTGGAGGTGGTTTTGGGGACTGATTTCCCAGGTCCCAGTAGGTCAGACAGCTGCTTGCTGTCTTATACTCAAGCCTGACCCTCTCAGGTGGTTCTCGGTCAAGTGGTTATATTGGTGGCCGTGGACCTAGGCACAGCTTCTGAAGCATGGAGGACATGGAAAGATTTCCCATCCAGAAGTGTATGCCAGATTCTTTCAATTTTCTGTGTGCTAGGGAATTGGGAAACTCCAGCAGGTATGTTCTTGTTGTTTTTTTTTTTGTCTTGTTTTATTCTGTTTGTTTCTCTACACTTACTCCTAACTTCTCCTTTACTATGGAGGAAGGGACTTCCAGCCCAAATGCCCAAAATGGGTCAATCATTTTCAATTCCTACAAGATTGCCTTTGGGTTGTCTTTTGCAAAACTTGGAAAAATCTAGTTTCTCTAAAGAACGTAAAAAGAACCATATCCTCAGAAAAGGTTGTAAGATGCTTGTAGCTAGAGCTGCCCCACAAAGGGGCAAGGGGGGTGAACATGGCATTTTGGATGACCCCCTTCTTATGGCCCCCAGGGCTTTGGCCCCTCCCACCTTGGCGACTCCTGTTCAGGTCTCAACCAAAGGTCTTGTTGAGGTGCCTCCCTCTGTGGCGCCTCTGCCTGAAGGGACCCTTACTCAGCTTCCAGGATTGGGCCCTGCCCCCACTGCAATATCTCCTCTCCTGTCCCCTCTCTCCGAGGTGGCACTGACTCAGGTCTCTGGGGTATCTCCCCCTCTGACCCCTGTGCCTCATCAGGTACCAGCTGATCTTCCTTGCCAGCTGGATGCCCTGGCCTTTCAGTCTAATCTAGGCCAGACGGCACTCCCAGCCTCTCCCTTACCAGAAGCAGGACTTCCTATATTGCTCCCCAAGCTCCAGGCCCCACAGCGCCTTCAGGGTTTTTTCCCCTGAGAGAAGTGCCTGCCTCCCCTACTGGGACAAGGAGAGTGCATGTTCCATCCTCCATTTCAGATCTCATTCAATTTAAAGAAAAACTGGGAAGATACTCAGAAGACCCCACTAAGTTTACTGAGGGTTTTAGGGATCTGTCCCTACAATTCGAGCTTTCTTGGGTAGATTTGCATATCCTCTTATCTACCTGTTGTACCACTGAAGAGAAGAGGAGCATCTGGGAACATGCTCAAGAATTTGGGGATCACAAAATACCCCCCAAGGAATAGCTGCTGTTCCCACTAGTGACCCAGGATGGAATTATCAAAACAGTGAGGACAGAGGAAAGAGAGATCATATGGTAATTTACCTGTTAAAATGCCTAAGGACAGCATTTCAAAGGCAGATAAATTTTCAAAAAATTAGGGAAATTACTCAGGGAGAAAAGGAAAACCCTGTTCTTTTCCAAAATCAGCTAGTAGAAGCTATCAAGAAGTAACCAAATTTGGATCCTGATTCTATAGAAGGGGCAGCAATCCTTAACATGTATTTCATTAATCAGTCTACCCCAGATATTAGGAGGAAACTGCAGAAATTGGCAATGGGACCCCAGACACCTCAGGCCCAATTACTGGAGACAACCTTTGGAGTCTAACAACAGAGACCTAGTAGAAGCAAAGGAAAGAAAACTCAGGGAAAGGGCTAGAGACAGAGAACATGCGCTATTCTTGGCTGGTGCCACGGCCAGGAAAAGACCCAAGGAGCGCCCCTCCAGGAGGCCCCCTTGGAGGAAGCCCGGCAGTTTGGGCCATGGGGGGAAGCAGGGAAACCTGCTTTCGATGCCACAAGGAGGGTCACTGGTCCAAGGAGTGCCCCTCTAGGGAGCCCCCCAGAAGAAGACCCCAGGATTGACGCATCTAGGACCATGCCCATGTGGCCATGAGGGACATTGGAGGAAGGATTGTCCCCAGGGTTGGAAAAATGGTAGAGCCTTCTCCCAGTAACCTCTCCTCTGGTCTTCTCAAGACTGGGAAGAAGGGGAAAGCCTGGGGTTTATCAGTGCTCCCACTTACTCTACCTCTCTCACAGAGCCCTGGGCAAAATTGAGGCTGAAGGTAAGGTTACCCACTTCATCACGGCTATGTTCTCTTGTTTTAACTAATTGCTCTGGTCCTATGCACCCCTCAACTCATTGGGTCATGGGCATCAAGGATCTGTTGTTTGAACACTCCTTCCTTACAGTCTCCTATGGCCCTGCCCCCTTGTTGGGAAGGTACTTGATGCCTGATGGTGAAATTGGGGAGCCAATTTTCTCTAGTAAAACCTCCCATCTCCCTTTTTCCTCTTCTCACCAGTCCTCCCCATGTTCCCCCAGAAGTGTGGAAGATAGTCAAGCCAATTGTTTGGGAACAGGGAATTCCTGGGAAAGTTATTATGCCACCCCATCCCTTATTTGCCTCAGAGATTCTAATATGTTCCCTAATCCCCATCAATATACAATTAAGCCTCAGGTTTGGGAAGGACTGCAACCATTAATTCAAAAATTCCTTAAGATAAAATCCTAGTCCCTTGTCAATCTTCATGCAACACTCCAATTCTTCCTGTAAGGAAGCCTAATGGAGAGTACTGAATGGTTCAAGATTTCAGGGCTGTTAATGAAGCTGTTCCTATACACTACATAGGCCCCAACCCGTATTGGGGTACCCAATGGTTTTCTACCCTGGACCTCAAAGATGCCTTTTTCTGTATACCTCTGCACACAGACTCACAATTTATTTTTGCCTTTGAATGGATACTTCTAGGGGAATCAAGTTCATGTCAGTTAACATGGACAGTCTTGCCCCAAAGGTTTTGAGATGGCTCTCATTTATTTGGCCAGGCTTTGGCAAAAGATTTAAGGGATCTGAAATTAGCTGACAGTAGCTTAATTAAGTATGTGGATGATAATCTTATTTGTAGCTCCACCTGGGAGGCTTCTTTTGCTACTGCTGCAGAAGCCCTTAACTTCTTGGGTACTCAAGGCCATAGGGTCTTTTTGAACAAAGTCCAGATAGCATCCCAATCCATAAAGTATCTGGGCCATGAACTAACGCCTACCTCTTGATACTTAACCTTGGAGAGGAAGAGGACAATACTGTCTATTCCTATTCTAGCCACTAAGGAACAAACTCAAACCTTTCTAAGCATGGCTGGATTTTGTAGGCTCTGGATCCCTAATTTTGGTCTCATTGCTAAACCTCTTTATGACTCCACTCAAGGCCCCAATTCACTCCCTCGAGAGTGGGGCCTGGACCAGGCTAAAGCTTTTGAGACTTTGAAAACTAAAGTGACCACCACTCCAGCATTAGCTTTACCTAATCTAGAAAAACCTTTCACTCTATATGTTGATGAAAGGAGAGGACAGGCTTTGGGAGTCCTAACCCAGTCCTTAAGACCTAACCTCAGGCCAATTGCCTGTTTTTCAAAAGAATTAGATTCCCTGGCTGCTACAGCCATTCCAATTGAGGAATCTTCTAAACCTCTAGCAGACCAGTCCCTAGAAGTTCTGACTCCCCATCAAGTGCAGAGCATCCTAGAAGCAGAGGGCCACCAGTGGCTGGCTAGCCACAGGTTCACCAAATATCAAGCCTTGCTCTTAGATATCCCTGGCCTAATTTGGATGTGTTACACACTTCTGGACCCCGAAGCAGTGTGGTACACAGAACAAGTGTTTAGGAGGGCTAAGTATGAAGTAGTCATCTGCAATAACTTCCAGGGAAATTGTCCTTTCTCTATACTGCCTGTTTGGTTCTTGTTTGCTTAACCTCCTTGCCAGGTTTGTCTCCTCCAGGCTCCAAGCCATCAACTTCCAGATGACTGCTCAGATTATGTACCCCTTGAATGGGACCCATCAAGGCAGGGACAGCTCTGCGCCCCTTGCCAGCAAGAAGAAATTTCAGAAGCTGAGACCTTCACCCTTTACCCCAAAGAAACTTGGGTCCCATTTGTTTGAGGGGGGAACGATGAGGGCACAGTCTCTGAGAACCCCCTTGAACCTGGAGTACAGTCTCTGGGAACTCCCTTGAACTCTCCTTGAATCTTCCTACTTGATCTAGCCTTGCCCTGAGGCTATAACCTTACCTTATCATTAGGCCCAAATCTCTAACTAGCCTTGCCCTTTATTGTCCAGCTACTTCCCACCCTTAATCCCATTCTCTTGGTTCCTGGAGTCTGACCTCATCTCAGTGCTATCAAACTCCTCCTTAGACTCCTCCTCAAGACCCTCCCTAAACCCCTCCTCTAGCCACCCCAGACCACCCCTCAATCCCTCCCACAATCTTAGTTTATATAAGTCTCATCTTGCCTCCATGAAGATGCTCAGATTCAATCTAGCTCAGCTCAGATTGAATCTGGCCCACTTGCATAAACAGGCATCACAAAGGATGGGATTTCTTAAGACAACCCAATATGGTAAGCCCTGAATAAACTTTGTCTTTTTCCTTGAAAACAAAACAAAGAAAATGCTATCCATATTCAGAAAAAGAACTATGGAGTATGAATGCAGATTAAAGCATACTATTTTACTTTTTGTTTTGTTTTTTTTTTCTGTTTCTTCATTCACATCATGAATAATGTGGAAAAATATTTAAGCTGATTGTACATGTATAACCTGTATCAGATTGCTTGCTGTCTTGGGGAGTGGGGAGGGGCAGAAGGGAAGGAAAACATCTAGAACCTAAAATCTTACAAAAATGAATTTTGAAAACTATCTTTACATGTAATTGGGTTGAGATATACTATTAAGTGCAAAAAGAAAGAATATGTTTCTTTAGGATTTTACTAAACTTTAGAAGAAAGCCCTGAAGACTATGAGAGTACTCTTAGAATTTGCTGTGGTCCAGGACTCATACTAGCATGATGAAATGAAACTATCAGGACTCATACCTGTTTGTCCTTAGTTCTTGAAGCAGACCATGACATCAGGAAGGTGAAGTCAAGGCTTGCAAGTGAATTGAATTTAAGTGAGGGAGGGCTGCGCAAAGTTACTGGCTTCATTTTTTTCCTCTGGAGCAATCTGGTTCCAGTGGCAAGGTATAGATCAAGATAACTGGACATAGCCCCAGATGCAGTGGGAAACCTTGGCCTTTTTAAGTTAAGGTCTTTCTGAGTTCTAACTTTGACTGATTCAACACCCCTTCAGTGATTAAGGCTAGGTTGTTGTTGTTGTTGGTCCATTATGAAAGAGGACCGTGACATCAGGAATGCCATGACCTGAAAGTGAATTGGATTTAAGTGAGGGAAGGCTGTGCAAAGTTACCAGCCTCGCTCTCTCTTCTGGAGCCATCTAGATCCAGTGGCCAGATGTAGATCAGGATGAGTGGAGATGGCTTATACTACCAAGAAAATGAAACTATCATCAAGAAATCTCTCACTCTAATCACGGCTCTATAGGCGATTCAATATTGCTAATTGTTTTCTTTTGAAAATCTGTTTGCATTAATTTTATGCTGTTTCAAATTATTATTGTTGATGGTGGTGTAAAATATTAGGCCATAAGGAGGACCGCTTAGTAGGATGAGAAAACACCCAGAAAGAAGTAGTCAAATAAGATGTCATCAACAAGTACTAGTCACTGTTCAAAGCAATTAAGAAACAGTGGTCTTTGTTCCTACACAATGAGGAGGTTGGTTCCATTAAGCAGACTGTCACAGCAACATCAGCCTGAATCTGTAGTAGAACACACTTGGGGATTTTCCTGATGGAAAAAGGAAGACTCCTTCTCTTTCTTCCTATCATTTCTCTACCATCTGCAACTTCTCACCGATATATGTGGGAAGTACCAGCTCTAAGCTATGCCAATTGGTGCTAATTTGGAAGTAAATTCATATGCCACCATGCGAGTCCTCCAGTAGTCCTGTTTGTTGTTCAATTGTTTCAGTCATGTCTGACGCTTCATAACCACATTTAGGTTTTTCTTGGCAAGGATACTGGAATGGTTTGTCATTGCCTTATCCAGCTTATTTTCCAGATGAGGAAACTGAGTCCAACAGGATTAAGTGACTTGCCAAGGTCACACAGCTAGTAAAAGTATGTGAAGCCAGATCTGAACTCAGGAAGATAAATCTTCCTGACTCTAGTCCTGGCACCCTATCCACTGTGCCTCCTAACTGCCCCAAATAGATGACTGTTGAAGACCAAAAAACAAAGAATTCTATCCTAGTTAGGAAATTATGGACTGACCCATGAAATGCACTATAACTTTTACAAATTCCTATCTATTTGTGAACAAATTAATGAAAATGTATTTTAAATACCAATTAAATATTCCTGGAACTTTGCTAGGGATAGAAAGGGGTATCAATACAAAAAAAGCAGATCCTACCTTCAAAGAGTTAGCCTTTTAATAGGTGGAGACAACTGTCTTGGGAATCACAGAGTTGTTCAATGCAGACATAAGTAGGAATAATCACACAACATTTCCAGAAACAGTGGCAACATTTATTTGATTACTATACATCGAGCAAAAGGTTAAAAGGTAAAGGAGAGGAAAAGGAAGACAGAATAATAAGTTTGTGTTAGTAGGGTAGATATGTGGGTAGATTTATTGATATATATTGATATAGATATTGGTATAGATATGAGGGAGATTTATTGATCCAGTGACTTAAAGAAGCCTTTATTTCATCCACGTGAGTACTTTGTTCACTTATACAGATCACAATTGTTCTATATATCATTAGATTATTAATAATTTTCTGTGTTAAAATAAGAAGACTTAAAACAAAATAAAAAGATGAAGAAAGGGAAAGGAGAGGAGAGAGGGCAAGGGAGGAAAGAGAAGAATAGAAAAAAGGAGTCAAGAAAGAAAAGAAAAATAAAGAGGAAAGGAAGGGGAGGAGAGGAGAGGGGGGAGAGAAGGGGGGAAAGGTGCCAAGAGGAGAGAAGAAGAGAGGGGAGGAGAATAGAGGAGAGTGGAGGGGAGGAGAGGAGAGGAGAGCAAGGGGAGGGGAGGAGAGGAGAGGGAATGGGAGGAGAGGAGAGGAAAGGGAAGGGAAAGGAAGAGAAGGAAAGAAAAGGAGAAAAAGAAAAATTAACATTCCCTAGTTGCCAAACCTCTGGTGATGAGCCTCTTGAAATTTAACTAGGCCTATATCTGGATGACAGACCTTCAGAAGCCCATACTCACAGTCTTTCCAACATGATTGCATGATAGGATTTGCTGATTATGTGTACTTTACTACCCTAGCTTTTGAGAACCCATTATTATCTCCATATCCAGTGAACTTTCAGGGTAGGACTTTAGTGCAGAATCTGCTCATGATCACATGTCAATCAAGGCAGGGAAGGAATAAGAATAGAATCTGTGGGGAAAATTATTATCCTTTTTTATTTATCTATTTTTGGATCAAAATCATTCCATAACCACTCTTCCCTAAAAGAACCCACATAACATGGTATTGGAAGATGTACCCTCTCTCCTTAGTCTACTATGAATGGCTTTTGAAATGAGAATTTAACAGCATCATAAATTCTCATACTGAAAACTTAGGCTGCAGTTTTTGTTCAATGGAAAATGTCAGCATTCAGTCTGGAGAAAGTCGAATAATTATTTTATTTCACAAAAAGGGTAGCATATTGCAAGCATTCTTCATAATTAGGGTTTGATTTAGCCTGCTGGCAATGTGGATCTTTTCCAGCATAGAATTACAAGCAAGTATTTAGTGGTTTAGTAGATAGATACATCCAGTCATTTAACATCGTTCTGTATATGTGGGCTTTTATAACCAGATGTTTTGAGATTCAATTTCTAAGATACCTTAGTGACAACAAATTTGCCCATTTTCACTTTTTGTAATCTCCTTTATAAAATGTCCAGTTTCAAGCTCTTTCTGACCCTGGAGCACACTGGAAACATTCCCAAGTTTAAAGGTGTGTTTGTGGTTTGCAAAGTTAGGAGCTGTGCTTTGCTCCTACAACCACTTTGTACTAATTTAGTCTTAGATGAAGGGTAAATGGTGTTACTACCAATGCCAAAAAAGGCTTGTGCCACTTAAAACAATATACTTCTAACCAGAGTTAGAGAGGATGTACCTTGGGCTGCCCCTACTATTCTTTGCTGACCATGTGCGCCAGCTTCATACTTGGGAAGTTTAGGGATAATAAATTCTCCCTCTAATTGGCTATTGAGCAGGAAGAGCTGCCAACTCATTGATACTTTTAAAAATGGATGTCTCTACCTGACTCAATCTTCAATTCTCCCTTTTGACAAACAGCTCTCTTTTACTAGACTTCCTGTGAAAGGATATGAGAGGGGCTGGTAGTCTTTCCCCACTCCTCAGCATCATGGCCACAGCTCCCACATAGCAGCCGAAATATTCTGAGTGAGCATCAATCTCAGGATAGATGTCGTAGACTTAGAGGTGACTGTGAAAGGACTACAGATCCTAGTTGCACCAGATAAAATGACTACTGCCAGATGAGACAAGTCTTCAAGGGGACAGTGTAGAGCCGAAATTAATGTAACATTACCTATTGAGCAGTCTTGCAAAGTGATTATTTTCCTGATGAAGTTTAAGCATCAACCTACTTGGGGAACATGACTGGAGTGAAAAGGAAAGTTAATGACTTCTGTTTTAAGTCATTCTTATTGCAAATGTTTTGGACTCACACATCTTTCCTATGTAGTAAATGAACATTTTTCTCTTCCTAATTCACATTGTACATTGATTATATTTCTACTCCCCACACCTACGTCTGGGGAGATCTTTGACACATGCCAAAACATAAGCTTTATGGAAATATTCCCCAAGACTGCCTAGTTAGCAATGTAATAAGCCAATATGTTTGTGGAAAGGGCTTCCCATGACTGAAATTGGTCCAGATCACGTTAAGGATGAAAAACTGAGAAGGTTTCCATAGAAGAGAAGGAGAAGGAACCACAGCACAGTCTCTCTGGGTCCTAGCCCAGATTCTTACTAATAGTTATTGTGTGATTTTCAGAGAGTTGGGGTAGTTTTGAGACTTAGATGATTTCAGTTATCAGGGGCCTAGTCATCAGGTGATCGCATTAATGCAAGCAAATTGGCCTACAAGGGTAGTGCCAAATTTGAATGATATAGAGCCATTAAATCATGCGTAATGATCCCTGTGGGCCACATATTGATCTAGAACACCACATATTAACATTATCCATGTTTTATTACATATTTATTTTTTATAAATGTTTCATAATTATATTTGAATGTAATTCAGTGAACCCTGGTTTGTTTGACACCTTTGGCCTAAAAACAGAGGGGCACAAGAAAGTGAATTATGGGAGGTAGGGGTATAGACTTTAGAGGGCATCAGTGTCAAGAGTGTCCTTATCTCACAAACCATATGTAGGCAGCTAGGTGATGCAGTGGAGAGCCATTTGGCCTGGAGTCAGGGAGAACTGAGATGAAATCTGGCCTCAGACATTTACTAGCTATGTGATCCTGGGCAAATCTCTTAACCTTTGTTTTCCAGTTTCCTTATCTAATAATAGCACCTACCTCCCAGGGTTGTTGTGCAGATCAAATGATATAATTCTAAACCACTAAGCATAATGCTTGGTACAGAGTAAAGACTATATAATCATTACCTATTTATCATTATTTTTATTCCTATTTTTTGTAGCCCAAAATCTTTATTATAGAGGCATATATGTCCTGAAAAATGGAATTTCTTCCTAGACTCAAGAAGTAAGAAAGTTGAATTCCACTCTTTTTTCCCAAGTATTTTTTTATTTGAATTTTTATCTTTAGTTTACAACACTCGGTTCCAAAAGTTTTTGAGTTCCAAATTTTCTTTCCCTCCCTCCCCTCCTCTCTTCCCCCACAAAGATGGTATGGGATCCAATATATGTTCTACATATACCTTCAGATCAAACTTATTTACACAATAGTCAAGTTATAAAGAAAAATTATGACCAATGGAATGAATAATGAAAAAGAAGAAACAAAACCAAAAAATAAGAGAAAAAAGAGAGCAAATAGCTTACATCAATCAGCATTCAGACTCCATAGTTCTTTCTCTGGATGTAGATAGGTCTCTCCATCATGAGTCTTTTGGACTTGTCTTTGAACTTTGTATTGCTGAGAAGAGCCATGTCTATCAAAGTTAGTCATCACAGAAGCAATATGTCTGTGGTTGTGTATAATATTGTCCTGGTTCTGCTCCCCTCACTCATTATCAGATCATGTAAGTCTCCAGGTTATTATGAAGTCCGTATCTTCTCCATTTGTTATAGCACAATAGTATTTCATTACATTCATATACCACAACTTGTTTACTCATTCCCAAATTGACAGGCATCCCCTTGATTTCCAATTCTTTGCTACCACAAAAAGGGCTGCTATAATTATTTTTGTACATATGGGTCCTTTTCCTACATGTGTGATCTCTTCAAGATACAGCCATAGAAGTGGTATTTCTGGATCAAAACGTACACGCATTTTTATAGCCCTTTGGGCATAGTTCCAAATTGCTCTCCAGAAAGGCTGGATCCATTCACAACTCCACCAACAATGTAACAGTGTTCCAATTTTCCCACATCCTCTGCAGAATTTATCCTTTTCCTGTTTTATCACATTCACCAATCTGGCAGGAGAGATGTGGTACCTAAGAACTGTGTTGATTTGCATTTCTCTAATCAATAGTGATTAGAGCATTTTTCCATTTGCCTATAGACATCTTTAAGTTTTTTCCTCTGAAAACTGCCTGTTCATATCCTTTGACCATTTCTCAATTGGGGAATGACTTGTATTCCTATAAATTTGGCTCAATTCCCTGTATATTTTAGATATGAGGAGTTTATCAGAGATACTGGTTATAAAGAGTTTCTCCCAGTTTTCTGCTTTCCTCCTAATCTTTGCTGCATTGTTTTTTATACAAGAACTTTTCAATTTAACATAATCAAAATTATCCATTTTGCATTTTGTAAGCTCTCTGTCTCTTGTTGTGTCATGAATTCTTTCCTTTCCCATAAATCTGATAGGTAAACTATTCCTTGCTCTCCAAAATTGCTTATAGTATCAGCCTTTATTCCTAAATCATGAACCCATTTTGACTTTATTTTGGTATATGGTATAAGATGTTTGTTTATGCCCAGTTTCTGCCCTACCATTTTCCAATTTTCCCAGCAGTTTTTGTGAAATAGTGAATTCTCAGCCCAGAAGCTGGATTCTTTGGGTTTATCAAAGAGTAGATTGCTATAGTGATTGACTACTGTGTCTTGTGTGCCTAACTTATTCCACTGATCCATATATCAGTAAAGCAAGATTCATGACCTGGAAGATGACCATGAACATGCCTGTATGATTCAGAATCACAAAGTATGAAAAATTCTCTAGGTAGAAGGAAGAGGAAGTATAACATTTATTTAGGCACCAGAGACTCAAATCCCAGAATGAGTAATTCCAATTTGTTATAGCAGTAATTGTATTACAGAACCAGTAAGCCCACCTCAAAGTAGCAACAAGGGGATTAAAACACAGTATTAGAGCAAAGAGCCAAGTCATCATGTAATCTTCTTTCCCTGCTCCCCCGCAGGGCCTTCCCATAAACAATCACTCAGGGATCCTAACTGTATGCTTGCCTGTGTCCTCTCCTGCTTCAGTCCACTGGTCTGCAGTTTTCTGGTCTCCATTCTCCCCTCAGCACTCTCGTCTGCAGCTCTGTGGACTCAGACTTCTTACTACATATTCCTTGGACTGAATTCTGAAGTCTGGCTCCCCTTCTGACTTCTAGGTTCTCAATAGTTACCTTCTGGGTGTATATGTTCTTTTTAGGGCCCGAGTGCTTCACACCCATTAGGCAAAAGAGTGTGAGAAAGATATTTAATAACTGATTTAAGTCACAAAGGTATGGGCCTCCCTCTCTTAAATGGCCACAATTGAGACCTATTGAATTAGTGGGAAAGATCTTCAATCACATTATCACCACAATCCACCACTGTCTGTCTTAGCCAGTACCAAGTAGTTTTGATGACTGCTGCTTCATAGTACAATTTACTATCTGGCATGTCTAGGCCACCTTCCCTGCCATTTCTTTTCATTAATTCCCTTGACATTCTGGACTTTTGTTCTTCCAGCAGCATTTTGTTATTATTTAAGCAAGCTCTGTAAAATAATTTTTTGGTAGTTCCATTGGAATGGCACTGAATAAGTAAATTAATGTAGGTAAAATTGTCATTTTTATTATATTAGCTCGGCCAAACCACAAGCAACTGATGTTTTTCCACTTATTTAGATCTCACATTACTTGTGTGAAAAGTGTTTCATAATTGTGTTCATATAGGCCCTGGGTTTGTCTTGGCAGGTAGACTCTCAAATATTTTATATTGTCTACAGTAACTTTAAATGGAATCTCTCTTTCGATCTCTTGCTGTTGGGCTTTATTAGTAATATATAGGAATGCCACAAATTTATGAGGTTCATTTTATATCCTGCAACTTTGCTAAAGTTTTTTTTTATTATTTCAAGTAGTTTTTTACTTAATTCTCTAGGATTCTCTAAGTAGATCATCATATCATCTGCAAAGAGTGGTAACTTAGTTTCTTCTTTGCCTATTATACTTCCTTCAATTTCTTTTTCTTCTCTTATTTTTTTTCTTTTAAATCCATATTATATTATTTAATATTTTTAGTTTTCAGTTTTTATTTACATAATATTTTGAGTTACAAATTTTCTTCCCATTTCTACCCTCCCCACTCTCCAAGATGGCATATATTCTGATTGCCCCATTCCCCATTCTGCCCTCCCTTCTGTCATCCCACTCCCCACCCTTATCCACTTTCACCTTACTTTCTTGTAGGGCAATATAGATTTCTATGCCCCATTGTCTGTATATCTTATTTCCTAGTTGCAGGCAAAAACAATGTTTTTTGAACATCTGCTTTTAAAACTTGGAGTTCCAAGTTCTTTCCCCTCTTACCTCCCCACCCACCATCCCTGAGAAGGCAGCAATTCAACATAGGCTGCACATATATCATTATATAAAACACTTCCACAATACTCATGTTGTGAAAGAATAACTATATTTCCCTCCATCCTATCCTGTCCCGCTTTATTCAGTTTTCTCCCTTGACCCTGTCCCTTTTCAAAAGTGTTTGCTTTTGATTACCTCCTCCCCTTATCTGCACTCCCTTCTATCATCCCCCCTTTTTATCCCCTTCCTCCTTCTCTCCTGTGGGTTAAGATACCCAACTGAGTGTGTATGTTATTCCCTCCTCAGCTCAAATCCGATGAGAGCAAGATTCACTCATTCCCCCTCACCTGCCCCCTCTTCCCTCCCAACAGATCTGCTATTTCTTGCCCCCTTTATGTGAGATAATTTACCTCATTCTATCTTTCTCTTTCTCCCTCTCTCAATATATTCCTCTCTCAGCCCTTAATTTAATTTTATTTTTTTAGATATCATCCCTTTATATTCAACTCATACTGTGTGCTCTGTCTATACGTATGTATATTCCCTTCAACTACCCTAACACTGATAAAGGTCTCATGAATTACACACATCACCTTTCCATGTAGGAATGTAAACAAAACAGTTCCACTTTAGTAAGTCCCTTATGATTTATCTTTCTTGTTTACCTTTTCATGCTTCTCTTGAATCTTGTGTTTGAAAGTCAAATTTTTTGGGGGTGGAGCCAAGATGGTAGTTGAAAAGCAGGTACTTGCATGAGCTCCCACCCAGGTCCCTCCAAACACCTATAAAAATGACTCTGAACAAATTCTAGAACTGCAGAACCCACAAAATAGCAGAGGGAAGCAGGGCTCCAGCCCGGGGCAGCCTGGATGGTTGCAGGGTATGGTCTATCACATGGACCTGGAAGTGGAATGGAGCAGAGCCCAACATGGGCTGTGTGGACCAACCAGACCAGGAGCCAGTGGAACAGGCCCTAGTGCCCTGAATCAGTGAGGTGTGGCAATTACCAGACTTCTGAACACACAAACACAAAAGAAAACAGAGAAGGTTAATGGGAAAAGCTGCTGGGACAGAGTGAAAGAGGTTTGCAGTTTGGCCACTGCCTCGGGAGCAGCAGAGGTGGTGAAGCTACAGAACTACAGCTGCAGTTGCTTCAAACCCCAGTCCCACCTGGTGGGAGGAATTAAGTGGCGGATCTGAGCAGGAGTACAGAGCCAGCTTGGATCTGAGTCAGGTCCAGGTTGGCGGTTCTTGGGGAGGAGGAGTGCTGCTGTTGCAGAGCTTACAATGTAGCTCTGAAAACAACAGCACAGCCCCTAAAGCTTGGGACAAAGTACTCTATACTCTACAAGCAGTCATACCCCAATGAAAAACTCAAGGGTCAAGTAAGTTGGCAGGGAACAAGAACAGGCAGTGAAAACAGACTCAGATGCAGACTCAGACTTTGAAATCTTTCTTTGGTGACAAAGAATACCAAAACATGCAGCCAGAGGAAATCAACAAAGTCAAAGAGCCTACATCAAAAGACTCCAAGAAAAACATGAACTGGTCTCAGGTCCTGGAAGAGCTCAAAAAGGATTTGGAAAAGCAAATTAGAGAAGTAGAGGAAAAATTGGGAAGAGAAATGAGAGTGATGTGAGAAAACCACAAAAAAACAAGGCAATGGCTTGCTAAAGCACACCCCAAAAAATACTGAAGGAAATAACACCTTAAAAAATAGAGCTCCAAAAAGCCAATGAGAAGAATGTGTTGAAAGGCAGAATTAGCCAAATGGAAAAGGAGGTCCAAAAGACCACTGAAGAAAATATCACCTTAAAAATTAGATTGGAACAAGTAGAGGCTTTTTATGATAAATCAAGTTATTATAAAACAGAACCAAAGCAATGAAAAAGTGGAAGACAATGTGAAATATCTCATTGGAAAAACCACTGACCTGGGAAATAGATCCAGGAGATATAATTTATTTTCCCAAATAGTCTATAGAGTATGGGAATGAATTGTTCTTTAAATATTTGATAGAATTCACATGTAAAACCATCTGGCCCTGGAGATTTTTTCCTAGGGAGTTCATTGATGGCTTGCTCAATTTCTTTTTCTGAGATGGGAATATTTAGGTATTTTACTTCTGTTAACCTGGGCAATATTTTTGTAAATATTCATTCATTCCCCTCATATTGTCATACTTATGGGCATAGAATTGGGCAAAAAAATTCCTAAATATTGTTTTAATTTCCTTTTCATTGGAGGTGAATTCACCCTTTTCATTTTTGATACTGGTAATTTGATTTTCTTCTTTATTTTTTAAAATCAAATTGACTAAATTTTATCAATTTTATTGTTTTTTTTTAATAAAACCAGTTCTTAGTTTTGTTTATTACTTCAATAGTTTTCTTGATTTCAATTTTATTAATCTCTCCTTTGGGTTTTAGTATTTCTAATTTGGTATTTAATTGGGGATTTTCAATTTGTTCCTTTTCTAGCTTTTACAGTTGCATGCCCAATTCATTGATCTCCTTTTTCTCTACTTTATTCATGTAAGCATTTAGAGATATAAAACTTCCCCTAAGAACTGCTTTTGCTGCATCCCATAGGTTTTGATATGTTGTCTCATTGTTGTCATTCTCTTGAATGAAGTTATTAATTGTTTCTATGATTTGTATTTTGGCCCACTCATTCTTTAGAATTAGATTATTTAGTTTCCAATTAATTTTTAGCTTAATTTTCCTTGGTTCATTATGACAAATATTTTTATTGCATTGTGATCTGAAAAGGATGCTTTGACTGCTTCTGCCTTTCTGCACCGGATTGTGAGGTTTTTATGCCCTAGTACATGGTCAGTTTTTGAGTATGTGCCATGTACTGCTTAGGGAAAGGTATATTCCTTCTTATCCCCATTCGGTTTTCTACAGATGTCTATGACATCTACCTTTTCTAAAGTTCTATTCACCTCCCTAATTTCTTTCTTGTTTATTTTGAGGTTAGACTTATGAAGATGAGCAAGGGGAACATTGGGGTCCCCACTTGTACAGTTTTGCTCTCTATTTCTTCCCTTAACTTCTCCTCTAAATATTGGTATGCTATATCACTTGGTGCATATATGTTAAGTAATGACATTGCTTCATTGTTAATGGTGCTTTTTAATAGGTTATAGTGTCCTTCTTTATCTCTTTTAATTAGATCTTTGCTTTTGCTTTGTCTGAGATTAGGATTGCTACCCCTGCTTTTTTTTTTTACTTTAGCTGAAGCACAATACATTCTGCTCCAGCCTTTTACTTTTACCCTGTGTGTATCCCCCTGTTTCAAATGTGTTTCCTGTGAACAACATATAGTAGCATTATGGTTTTTAATCCATCTTGCTATCTGCCTCAGTTTTATGGGAGAGTTCATTCTGTTCACATTCACAATTATGATTACTATCTGAGTCTTTTTCTCCATCCTATTCCCCACCCCCTGTTTATGCCTTTATTTCTCTCTTCTCCCTTCCACTCCTCAAATGAGTTTTACTTTTGATCACCATCTTCCTCAATTTTCCCTCCCTAATGACACCCCTCCCTTATCTTACCCTTTCCCCCTTGCTATTTCTTTCCTCCCTTCTATATACCCCTCCTTTCTTTCCCCTTTCCTCTCCTATTGCCTGTAGGACAAATTTGATTTCTGTACTTATCAGAATATGTTATTCCCTCCTTGAACCAAATCCAATGAGGGTAAAGCTCAAACAATGCTTTTCTCCCTCCCTTCTTTCCCTCTATTTTTTGTCCCTCTTCATGTGGCATATTTACTTTTTTTTACCTCCTCCTTACCTCTTCTCCCAGAACAATTTCTTTATACCCCTTAATTATGTTCTTATCATCACATCAGTTACTTTACACTGACACACTGACTCTATTGTTGTAATTACTATGCCATTCACAAGGTGACATATATAAATACATATAAGCATGTAAACAACTTTCCCTTATTGTTTAACAAGGCTTTTCCCTTCTTGTTTACCTTTTTATATCTCTCTTGAGTTTTGTATTTGAAGATCAAATTTTCCATTGAGCTCTGGCCTTTTCATCAGGAAGGTATGGAATTCTGTTATTTCATTGAATATCTATCTCCTTGCCTGAGAAATTATGCTCATTTTTTCTGGGTAGTTGATCCTTGGTTATAGTCCAAGCTCCTTTGCCTTTCAGAATATCATATTCAAACTTCTCCTGTCATTTAATGTAGAAGTTGAAAGATCATGCATTATCCTGACTGTGGTTCTGTGATATTTGAACTGTTTCTTTCTGGCTGTTTGCAGTATTTTCTCCTTCACCTGATAATTTGGGAATTTTGCTACGATATTTCTTAGAGTTTTCAACTTTGGATCTCTTTCAGGGGGTGATCTGTGTATTCTTTTGATGACTATTTTACCCTCTGGTTCTAGGACCTCTTAGAAGATACTGTGCAGGCTCTTTTTTTTTCATCATGGCTTTCAGGTAGACCAATATTTCTTAGGTTATCTCTCCTGGATCTATTTTCCAGGTAAATTTTTTTTTCCAATCAGATATTTCACATTTTCTTCTATTTTTTTATTCCTTAGATTTTGTTTGACTGATTTGTCTCATAGAGTCATTAACTTCTACTTACTCAATTATAATTTTAACTTATTGTTTTCTTCTTTTAACTTCTGTACTTCTTTTTCCATTTGGTTAATTATGCTTTTCAATGACACATTTTCTACATTTATATTCTGGACCTCCTTACCCATTTCACTGATTTTTCTTTTTAAAGATTTGTTCTCATCAGTGAATTTGTTTCCATTTTTTCTTTTACCTCTCTAATTTGGTTTTTAAAGTCCTCCTTAAGTTCTTCCAGGAATGCTTTTTGGGCTGGAGACCAGTTCACATTCCCTTTTGAGGTTTCACATGTGGGTATAGTGTCAATGCTTTCCTCTTCTGAATTGTTATTTTGATCTTCCCTGTCTCCATAATAGGAATTAATAGTCTATGTTTTTTTAAGGTGTGTGTGTTTTTCCCCTGGCTTCTAAAGTGGATCTCTGCTTCTGGGGCTCACTGGTTTTGTGTGCTGTGGCTTCTGGTTTCCTGAGGTGTGGGGGAAGGGTGGTCTGGCTTCTAGAAATTTCCTCTTGCACTGTGGCTGCTCTACAGCATGGGTGGTCTCAACTGTTGTATGTGCTGGTGTCTGCCACTTCCCCTAGCTGTACGATGGCAGATCTGGGGTCCTGTTGTTGATGTTTGGTAGTTCCACTTCCCAGGGCTCAGTAACTCTCGTTGTTCTGCTGGGACCCCTCTCTTCCTGCACTAGTCTTCTTCTGCCACCACAAGAAGAGCCCTCTCCCCAACTTCTCTTTCTAAAAGGCTACTGAAGCCCCACTTCTGACTCCCCTATATCAGGGTTTCTCCTGAGGGAATATTATCTGGGTAAGGAAGGGAGGGAAGTGAGCCATTTTGCCTGGTCATCATGGCTCTTGGAAGTTCAAGAAGGTGAGTTTCAAACCTTTAGACAATGGGCTGGAGGCCTTGGGGTAGCTGCTCCCAGGGCTGCAGGTTCTGCGCTGGTGTCCCATGTAGCTCTGACAGACCCCTGTCCTGGGCTTAGCGGCCTGGGATCTATTGCTGCCCTAGCCAGTACTTCCACCTTGGGACTACTCCTGCTCAGGTGTTTTGTGGGCCCAGAGTGGTCCCAGACCTCTCCCAGACCCATTCACTGGCTGGGTTTCTCTGCTGTTCCCAGATGTTGTGGTCTGGCACCTGTTCTGTGTGCCAGTACTCCTGCCCTACCCAGTCTACTAGTAGCTTCTAACTCTCAAATCTGCACAAATTCACTTTTTTAGATGTGTCTGACACAATTTGTGAGAGAGCTCCAGTAGTTCACTCCTTTCTTAGTGCCATCTTGACTCTGCCCCTCAAATTCCACTCTTGTCTCTTCCATTTTCTACTGGAGCTTCTTCCTCATTCTATCTCTCCAGGCCCCATTTACCACACCTGCAGAATGAGCTGATTATATTCTAGCCCAGGTGTCAACCATTCTGCTATGTGTCCTGTGAGCCAACTATGAAACAGAATCACTGAATTTAAGAGTTGCAAAGGACTTGGTCCATCTAGTCTGATCTATACACCCAAGGAATTCTCATCAAATATGCCCAAAAAGAGGTTATCTATGCTCTGCATGAAAGCTTCTAATGATCAGAAATCCATTACCTCTTGAGGCAGCCCATTACACTTTTGGATTATTCTAATTGTTAGAGCTGGCTGACTCAGTGACTAGTGTGCTGGGTTTGAAATAAAGAAGAGCTGAGTGCAAATCTAACCTCAGAGACTTACTACCTATGTGAAATTGGGCAAGTCACCTAACTTCTGTTACCTTAATCCACTGTATAAGGAAATGGCAAACCACTCCAGCATCTCTGCCAAAAAAAAACCAAATAAAACAATCTATGGACAGTATTAATGTGCTATGGTCCATGGGGTCATGAAGAGTCAAACACTGCTGAATGACTAGACAACAAAACAAAACAAAATTATCAATCTTGTTTGTTTGTTTCAAATGACATTAAGCCAAAATTGCCTCTTTGCAACTTCTATATATTGCTCTTGGCTCTGTATTCTGGGGCCAAATTAAGCAAGTCTAATCCCTTCAGCTAGGTGGTATAGTAGTTAGATGACTGGGTTTTGAATCAGGAAAACTCATCTTCTTGAGTTCAAATGAGCCTCACATATACACTAGCTATGTGACCCTGAGCAAGCCAAACCCTTCTTTTCTCAGTTCCTCATCTGTAAAACGAGTTGGAGAGGGAAATGGCAAAGCACTCTAGTATCTTTGTTAAGAAAACTCTAAATGACACCACAAAGAATCAGGCATAACTGAAAAATGACTGTTTGGATTCAGTCAAAGGGCTGCAATTGAATATTTAGAGTACCACATGTAGCCTTGAAGCCACAGGTTCCCCACCCTGGTTTAGTACATTTAAGCTTTTTTTTTTTTATAGAAAAATGACTATCTATCCATTGTTTTCTCCATCAAATATTTGAGGACTTGACTTTTTGAACCTTTGTATAAAACTTTACATTTATGCCTATTGAATTTCATCTTATTCAGTTTTGCTCATTGTTCTCTATCTTGTCAAAATAGGCACACATATGACACACACATACACACACACACAGAGACACCACACATGATTTTCTGATCCACTCCTGAACAATATAATTTCAAAGATTTATTCCAGCACTAAAAATTCTATCCTTCTTCAATTAGTTCAAAATAATTTCAGCACATACAGATCTGACCAGCTCTCTGTTTGTTAGGCAATTTAGTTGGATTCAGCTTAGAATAGGTTCAACTTCCTGAGATAGTTTGCTATCTCCTCCATTGGTACATTATCATTGTTACCAAAGGTGGTATCACATTGAGCAAATTCCTTCAAAACAATTGAATAAACATTTATTAAGTGCCTTTTATGCAAAATATACTGTGCTAACATCTAAATATAGAAAGAGAAAACAAAACTTCAATTCAAATCAATTAAATAATATAAAATTAAGTTAAATTTTAAGTAATGGCCCTTTCCTTCAGGAAACTAGCAACAATTACTCATTTAAATAAATCCAAGATAATCTGAGGAGGGAAAGGTCATTAAAAGCTAGAGAAATCAGGAAATATTCCCTATTGGAGGTTGTACATTAGTGGAACCTCAAAGGGAGTTAAAATTTCTAGAAGGTAAAATGTAAGGAAGGTGTAGGGTGAGGGAAGGGGTAAGTGTTGCATCAAAGGCAAGAAGACAACTTATGCAAAGGATTGGAGGAAGAAGAAGGAATGTAATGTTTGAGGAATTATAAGTATACCAGTTTACCTGCACACATGAAGGATAATATGAAATAAGTCAAGAAATGTAGGCTGAAGCTAGAATGTGAAGATCTTCCTTTTTATGAACCTCAGTTTACTAATTTGGAAAGTGAAAAGGGTTTTCTAGATATTTTAAGGCCTCTCCAAAACCCAGTATTGTAGGAACTAATGCATACCTGCTTGATATTTGGGCTTTCAGGTAAGGTGGACAAACTGTTAGTTAATTAGGATTCATCGATAATTTGTCAGTAACCACTGAGTAGAGGTATACAGAGGAGTTTATTTCTTCTCCCTAGCATAGAGTTTTAGCCAGCTCCCACAGAGGTAAAATAGATTCTGGGGGAGGGAGCCAAACTAACAATCCCAAATGTGTTGATTTATAGCCTGGCATCCAAATTTATTTTCCCTTATTTCACTTTTGGCTTTCTTTCTTGTCCACTAATGATATATTTAACACAACATGGGTTCAACTGTTGTTAAATGAGCAGAAATGGGAATGCTAATTAAAAGCTCTTGAGAGTATAGTCTAGAGACAAATTAGAATCTCTGTATCTCCAATCCAGAAAAGCCCATTGTGACATAATGCTTAATGGCACCCAGAAATAAAAAAAATAGCATTTATTCTTGAGAATTCCCTTTAGATTGCTTCCTCTAGGGACCTATAGCTACAGAGCTGATCTTTTAATCCAATTGTCCCCTGTTTGAGACTGTTAGATCAGCTCTCATAAATTAAAAACAAATTCTTATCTAGTATCTAGTTCACTGCTATAGTGAGGAAGATTTCTTTTTTTAATGAAGATTTTTTATTTTTGGTTTACAATGCTCAGTTCCACATAACTTTGAGTTCCAGATTTTCTTCCCCCCCCCACCCCACCCTTCTCCCTCTCCAAGATGGCATGGAATCCGATCTGTCTTCTACATGTATCTTCATGTTGAACTTATTTACACAATAGTCAAGTTGTAAATAGGAATTATGACCAATGGAATGAATCGTGAGAAAGAAGAAACAAAACCAAAAATAAAAGAGGAAAAAAAAGGGGGGAAAAATAGGTGAGCATAAAGTATGCTTCAATCTGCATTCAAACTCCATAGTTCTTTCTCTGGATGTAGATAGCTCTTTCCATCACGAGTCCTTTGGAGTTGTCTTTGCATCTTGTATTGCTGAGAAGAGTGAAGTCTATCAGGGTTAGTCATCACAGAATCCATACATCTGTGGTTTTGTATAATGTTCTCCTGGTTCTGCTCCCCTCACTCAGCATTATGTCATGTAGGTTTTTCCAGGTAATTATGAAGTCTGTATCATCCCCATTTCTTATAGCACAGTAGTATTCCATTACTTTAATATACCACAACTCGTTCAGCCATTCCCCAATTGATGGGCATCCCTTTGATTTCTAATTCTTTGCTACCAGAAAAAGAGCCGCTATAAACATTTTTGTACATATGGGTCCTTTTCCCATTTGTGTGATCTCTTTGGGATACAATCCTGGAAGTGGTATTGCTGGGTCAAAGGGTATGAACATTTTTGTAGCCCTTTGGGCATAGTTCCAAATTGCTCTCCAGAATGGCTGGATCAGTTCACAACTACATCAGCAATGTAACAATGTCCAATTTTCCCACATCCTCTCCAGCACTTACCATTTTCCTGTTTTGTCATTTTAGCCAATCTGACAGGAGAGATGTGGTGCTGCATTTGTCTAATCAGTACTGATTTTGAGCATTTTTTCATATGCCTATAGATATCATTAATTTCTTCCTCTGAAAACTGCCTATTCATATCCTTTGAACATTTCTCAATTGGGGAATGACTTGTATTCCTATAAATTTGGCTCAGTTCCCCATATATTTTAGAGATGAGGCCTTTATCAGAGACACTTGTTGTAAAGATTTTCTCCCAATTTTCTGCTTCCCTCCTAATCTTTGTTGCATTGGTTTTTTTATACAAGAACTTTTCAATTTAACATAATCAAAATTATCTATTTTGCATTTTGTAATACTCTCTATCGCTTGTTGTGTCGTGAATTCTTTTCTTTTCCATAAATCTGATAGGTAAACTATTCCTTGCTCTCCCAAATTGCTTATAGTATCAGCCTTTATTCCTAAATCATAAACAAATTTTAACTTTATTTTGGTATATGGCATAAGAGATTGGTCTATGCCCAGTTTCTGCCCTACCATTTTCCAATTTTCCCAGGAGTTTTTGTGAAATAGTGAATTCTTAGCACAGAAGCTGGATTCTTTGGTTTATCAAAGAGTAGATTGCTACAGTCATTGACAATTGTGTCTTGTGTACATATCCTATTCCACTGATCCACCACTCTGTTTCTTAGCCAGTACCAGGTAGCTTTGACGACTGCTGCTTTGTAGTACAATTTAATATCTGATATGGCTCGGCCACCTTCCCTAGCATTTCTTTTCATTAATTCCCTAGATATTCTAGACCTCTTGTACTTCCAGATGAATTTTATTATTATCTTATCCACCTCCATAAAATAATTTCTTGGTAGTTCAATTGGTATTGCACTGAACAGACAAATTAATTTAGGTAAAATTGTTTTATTATATTAGCTCTGCCTACGCATGAGCGACTGATATTTTCCATTTATTTAAATCTGACTTTATTCATATGAAAAGTGCTTCATAATTATGTTCATACAGGCCGTGGGTTTGTCTTGGTAGACAGTCTCTATCTCTTGCTGTTGGGCTTTGATAGTAATGTATAGGAATGCTGAGGATTTATGTGGGTTTATTTTACATCCTGCAAGTTTGCTAAAGTTGTTTATTATTTCAAGTGGTTTTTCACTTGATTCTCTAGGATTCTCCAAGTAAATCATCATATCATATGCAAAAAGTGATAATTTAGTTTCTTCTTTGCCTATTCTAATTTCTTCAATTTCTTTTTCTTCTCTTATTGCTACAGCTAACCTTTCTAGTACCAAATTGAATACTAGGGGTGATAATGGAGATATTTGTTTCACCCTTGATCTTATTGGGAATGTATCTAGCTTATCCCCATTAAAAATAATGCTTGTTGATGGTTTTAGATAGATGCTATTTATAATTTTAAGGAAGGCTCCATTTATTCCTATGCTTTCTAGTGTTTTCAATAGGAATGGTTATTGTATTTTGTCAAAGGCTCTTTGTGCATCTATTGAGATGATCATATGGTTTCTGCTAGTTTTGTTGTTGATATGATCAATCATGCTGATAGTTTTCCTAATTTTGAAAGAGTCTTGCATTACTTGAATAAATCCTATCTGGTCAGAGTATGTTATTCTTGTGATAAGTTGCTGCAATCTTTTTGGTAATATTTTATTTAAAATTTTTGCATCAATATGCATTAGGGAAATTGGCCTATAATTTTCATTCTCTGTTTTGACTCTTCTTGGTTTGGGTATTATTGGGTACCATATTTGTGTCATAGGACTCCTTCTTTACCTATTTTCCCAAATAGTCTATAAAGTATAGGAATTAATTGTTCTTTAAATGTAAAACCATCTGGCCCTGGAGATTTTTTCCTAGGGATTTCATTGATGGTTGCTCAATTTCTTTTTCCGAGATAGGGTTATTTAGACATTTTACTTCCTCTTCTGTTAACCTGGGCAATTTATATTTTTGTAGCTATTCATTCATATTCCTAAGGTTTTCAAATTTATGGTATACAATTGGACAAAATAATTCCTAATTATTGTTTTGATTTTCTCTTGATTAGAGGCAAATTCACCATTTTCATTTTTGATACTGGTTATTTTATTTTCTTCTTTCTTTTTTATAATCAAATTGACCAAAGGTTTATCAGTTTTATTGGTTTTTTCATAAAACCAGCTCTGTGTTTTATTTATTAATTCAATAGTTTTCTTGGTTTCAATTTTATTAATCTCTCCTTTGATTTTCAGTATTTCTAATTTGGTATTTAATTGGGAATTTTCAATTTGTTCTTTTTCTAGCTTTTTCAGTTGCATGCCCAATTCATTGATCTCCTTTTTCTCTATTTTATTCATTTAGAGATATAAAACTTCCCCTAAGAACTGCTTTTACTGCATCCCATAAGTTTTGATATGTTCTCTCATTATTGTCCTTCTCTTGAATGAAGTTATTAATTGTTTCTATGATTTGTTCTTTGGCCCACTCATTCTTTAGAATTAGAATATTTAGTTTCCAATTAATTTCTAGGTTATTTTTCCATGGTTCTTTATGCCAAAGAATTTTTTTTTGTATCATGATCTGAAAAGGATGCTTTGACTGCTTCTGCCTTTCTGCACTGGATTGTGAGGTTTTTATGCCCTAGTACATGGCCAATTTTTGAGTATGTGCCATATACTGCTGAGAAAAAAGTATATTCCTTTTTATCCCCATTCAGTTTTCCCCAGAGGCTGCCTTTTCTAAAATTCTGTTCTCCTCCTTTACTTCTTTCTTGTTTATTTTGAGGTTAGATTTATCAAGTTCAGAGAGGGGAAGTTTGACGTCTCCCTTTATTATAGTTTTGTGGTCTATTTCTTCCTCTAACTCCCTTAACCTCTCCTCTAGGAATCTGCATTCCATACCACTTGGTGTGTATATGTTAAACAATGACATTGCTTCATTGTTTATGGTGCCTTTTGGCAGTATTTTGTGTCCTTCCTTATCTCTTTTAATTAGATATATTTTTACTTTTGCTTTGTCTGAGATTAGGATTGCTACCTCTGCTTTTTTTACTTTAGCTGAAGCGAGATATATTTTACTCCAGCCTTTTACCTTTACCCTGTGTGTATCCCCCTGTTTCAAATGTGTTTCTTGTAAACAGCATATTGTAGGATTGTGGTTTTTAATCCATTCTGCTATCTGCTTCCATTTTATGGGAGAGTTCATCCCATTCACATTCATGGTTACGATTACTATCTGTGTCTTTTTCTCCATCCTATTTCTCCTGTTTATCTTTTATTTCTCCCTTTACCCTTCCACTCTACAAAGTTTTGCTTTTGACCACTGCCTTCCTCAGTTTACCCTCCCAATTGATTCCCCTCCCTTATCCTACCATTTTCCACTTGCTACTTCTTCCCTCCCTTCTGACCACCCCCTCCTTTTTTCCCCCTTTCCCCTCCTATTGCCTGTAGGACAAGTTAGATTTCTATACTTATCAGGGTATGTTATTCCCTTCTTGAACCAAATCTGATGAGAGTAAAGCTCAGATACTGCTCTTCTCCCTCCCTTCTTTCCCTCTACTATGATGTGTTTTTGTGCCTCTTTATTTGATGTAATTTACCCTTTTCTACTACCTCCTTACCTCTTCTCCCAGAACCTTCCCTTTACATCTCTTAATTATGGTTTTTATCTTTATATCAGTTATTTTATACAGATATCAACAGTCTATGTGTATCCCTTTCAATTATCATAATAACTGTACTATTCTCAAGATTTGTGTATGTATATATATATATATATATATATATATATATATATATGTGTGTGTGTGTGTGTGTGTATGTGTACATATATAAATATAACATATATAAGATGATATAATCCTATATAAAGATGTAAATAATTTGGCTTTATTGAGTAATAAGGTTTGTGGGCTTCCCCCCCCACCTCCATTTACCTTTTTATGGTTCTCCTGAGTTTTGTGTTTGAAGATCAAATTTTCCATTGAGTTCTGGCCTTTTCATCAGGAGGGTATGGAATTCCCTTATTTCAATGAATGTCCATCTCCTTGCCTGAAAAATTATGCTCAGTCTTGCTGGGTAGTTGATCCTTGGTTGTAGTCCCAGCTCCTTTGCCCTTTGGGAATATCATATTCCAATTTCTTCCATTATTTAATGTAGAAGTTGAGAGATCAGGGGCATGTAGGTGGCGCAGTGAGTAGAGCACAGGAGGACCTGAGTTTAGATCTGGCCTCAGACACTTGACACATGTACTAGCTGTGTGACTTTGGGCAAGTCACTTAACCCCATTTGCCCTGCCAAAAAACCAAAAAAAAAAAAAATAAAAAAGAAGTTGAGAGACCCTGCATGAGCCTGACTATAGTTCCACAATATTTGAATTGTTTCTTTTTGGCTGCTTGCAGTATTTTCTCCTTGACTTTGTAATTCTGAAATTTGGCTGTAATATTTCTTGGAGTTTTAAATTTGGGGTCTCTTTCAGGGGGTGATTGGTGGATTCTTTCAGTGACTATTTTAACCTCTGCTTCTAGGACTTCTGGGCAGTTATCTTTGATAATTTCCTTGAAGATACTCTCCAGGCTCTATTTTTCACCATGGATTTTCGGTAGACCAATAATTCTTAGATTGTCTCTTCTGGATCTATTTTCCAGGTCAGTTGTTTTTCGAATCAGATATATCACATTTTCTTCTATGTTTTCATTCTTTACATTTTGTTTTACTACTTCTTGATGCCTCATAGAGTCATTAGTTTCCACTTGCTCAATTCTAATTTTTAATGAGTTGGTGTCTTCATTGTGCTTTTGAGTCTCCTTTTCCAACCGGTTGATTTTACCTCTCAGGGTGTCATTTTCTCTGTTTAGATTCTGAATCTCCATAGCCAGTTCACCTATCATGTCTTAAAGATGATTTCATGGGTGGTTTTTTAAAAATTTTTTCCATTTTTTTTCTTTTACCTCCTTAATTTGGTTTTTGAAATCCTCCTTTAGCTCTTCCAGGTATGCTTTTTGGGCTTGAGATCAGTTCACATTCCCTTTTGAGGTATCAGATGTGGGTACAGCGTCAATGCTATCCCTCTTCCAAATTGGTATTTTGATCATCCCTGTCTCTGTAAAACGAATCAATGGTCCTCAGTTTTTTCATGTTTTTCTTCATGTTGGCTAGCTTTTTCCTGGCTTTACAATGGATTTCTTCTTTTGGGGATCAGGTATCTCTGTCCCAGGTTTCTCGTTCTGGAGATTGTGAGTCTACTTACTGGCTTTGGGTATTATAGCCTTCAGTTTCCTGAGGTGTGGGGGAGGGGTTTGGCTGCCTGGATTCTCCTTCTCCCCTGTGGCTGCTCTCCAGCACTGTTGCTTTTCAGCAATGGTCTCAGCTGTTTGTTGTCTGTGCTGGGGTCTGCTACTTCCCCTGGGGGCAGAAGTGTATGTCTGGGCTCCTGGTGTTGACCCCTGCTGGCTCTGCCACTCTGGGACTCAAGAACTCCCATTGCTTGGCCACTGAAGCCCCACTTCTGTCTCCTGTGTTGTGGCATTTTTTGGTTTTTTTCCCAGAGGAATTCTCTGAGTCAGGGTGGGGAGGGATTAGAGCTGTTTAGCTCGCCATTATGTCTCCTGGAAGTTCAAGAAGGCACCAATCCTTTGGGCTGCAAGCCTGGGGAGTAGTTGACTCATGGCCAGAGGCATTGTGCTGCTGACTCTTGTAGCTTCGACACACTGTGTCCTATGTCCTATGTTGGGAGGCCTGGGGATCTCCTCCAGTTTTGGGTGCCCTGCTTTCTCCCAGCCTGTTCTGCTTGTTGGTTTCCGCAGTTGCTTCGACTTTGGTGCAGTCCGGTGCAGCTCCGCATGCTGTCCGCTCTCCCAGCCTTCAGATCCATCCTGTCAACCTTTTGGACTCTCTTGGCTTGGAAATTTGCCCCACTCAGACTGCTAGTGGCTTCGAACTCTCTCAAATCTGCTCAGATTCACTTTTTTAGGGGAATCTGACAGAACTTGTGAGAGAGCTCCGGTAAGACGCTGTTATCACATGGCCATCTTGGATCCTGAGAAGAAGATTTCTAAAAGCCCTAGATAGAATGCTAATATAGCAGACTAGAAAGGGCACTGGATTTAGAGTCAGCAAATTTGGGTTCAAATCCCAGATTTGCAATTTACCATCTGTATGACCTTGGCAAAACATCAAGCCTCTCTAGGCCTCAGTTCTTTTTCCATAAAATAAGTGAGGCACAAAATGAACTCTAAATTTTCAGCTCTAAATCTTATTATCTTATGAAACTTTTATTAACCCCAAAGTCCTCTTTAGTCTGTACAAATAATAGGTAAACCATGCATTTTTATTAGTACCCCTTCTTCTTCAGAGACTGCATAACACAACTTGTTGACTATATTCCTTTATAGTAATCTCTGGGATTTATGGGAATTTATCTATCTATCTATCTATCTATCTATCTATCTATCTACTTACCTATAACTAATCCAGCTATCTATTCCATCCATCCATCCATCCATCCATCCATCTGTCCATCCATTCATCCATCCATCTATATCTATCTATCTATCTGTCTGTCTGTCTGCCTGTTTACCTATCTCTATATGGATTAAAGATATAATCTGGAGGATTATGGATTTAGGTGTAGAAGGGACCTTAGTGTTCATCTATTCCAACTCCCTCATTTTAGTAAAGAGATAAAAGGTATATATTCTACATTTAAATCTATAATCCTACGGATTTCATAAATAGATAGATAGATAGATAGATATAGACAGATATACACATATGTAGATGTATAGATAGATATACATACAAACACAGAGGGAACCTTAGTGAAAGGAGTCCAGGCCTGGGGGGAGAAGAAAAAATACACTCTGCTAAAGAAGACAGCCTTTATAGACATGGAGTCATTATGTAATGTGATGAGATGAGGAGAGGCAGAACTCTGGGGTCCAATCATCCTCTACTAGCTGAATGCCCAGCCATGCAAGAAACACTTCCAAAAACACAAATAGCCCAACAAGGAATGCAGCTGCAAAGAGAAAGGGTGTGCTCAGCAACTAGAGAATTCTGGCTGAATGAGCTTCTAGCAGTAACTGAGATAGAAGTAAAGGATGTCCGTGCTTTCCTTTTTCATGTAGCAGAGAAACTCCTGATTTGGCTGCATTTAACTCACACTCTCCCATTCCAAACTATCTCCACTTACACTTTGTCCCCTGTTGCTACTTTTTAAATTCTTTCTCCTAATGTCAATGGACCTCAAATAAATCAAGCATTTTCTTATTGTTATTTAGGGATATAATTGTACATCAAATTTTGAGACTGGTGTATTTTTCTCCTTTTAAAACAGGTAGATCTTGTCTGGAAGATATAGAATAGATCATTGTGAACTTTGTCTAATGAAGTGCTCCTAAATCGTACACTTCAGACCGCACAGATTCTGATCAAATGGTTACTACACCCTGGAGATAAAAGCCCAGAATGCCCCAAAGAGTATGGAAAAGAGAAATAAGGTATGTGCTACCAATTCAACTTCCCTGCCTTGCCTCAACAATTGATTTAAAAAGCAAATTTATCAGTCCCATTCCGTGGCCTACTGGCTAGCAAAACTCCCACCGCATATTGCTGCCTGAGGACTGTTCACAGAAGCTCTCTCAAAGATATAAAGACAGGCAAAGGCAAAGAATGAAAATAAGGGGATCTTTTTCCTTGTGGATTTTTGAAGTTGCCTCTTTTTGTTGATGAGTTTCAGGCACTTATTTTAACAAATTTGAGTTGACATGAACACTGCCAAAAGATTTCTTTAGGGTCCTTTTTAGTTTTGTTTTCTTTTCAACATTGTCCTTAATGGTGGTTGACATTAGAAATAAATTGTCCATCTTCTTTCTCATCTCATCTTTTCCTGTTGGGTAAATGCTGATATATTTTGTTTTGTATAGGGTATTTTTTCTCATTTTTTAAATGGAAAAATCTATCTCCAGTAGATTTTTACAGTATGTTTCTGTTTCCTTCCTCCCCACAAAAAAACAAAGGTGATAATATAGTATTTAATACTTTAATAAGCTTATATTTCAATTATAATAAGCATATTTAAGGACCTTGTAGAAATTCTTATATCACCTATGCACAGTTTGATAAGTTGCTTTGGTTGGTTCAGATTTTGAAAACCTCAAAAATAAGGTTTATCTCCTCCATTCAAATCTTAGTCTTCTCTTCTTCTGGAGAGGGGTGTGGACAATAAGTAAAGGTGATCCACACTCTTCTTGGAAATTTATTTTAATTTCATTTTTACCCATGCTGGGGAACTAAGCTTTTTTTTTATTACCACATATAGTTGCAGATATTTGGATGCTTTTCTCTTTCCATGACTTTATCACTATATTTTTGTGTATTTATAAGATAGATTTGATCTTACCAGGAGTTAGCTAAACCAGATTTCTTCTAATAATTTTAATTAATCTTTTTTCCTTTCTGATTCCTATATAAGTTATAGAGACAGGTTGTTTTATTTACATGAGTTACAAATTAATTTTACATTTATACTTTGCCTGGAATTTGTTATATAAAAAAATTCCCACCATAGTCCTGTTTAACATGCAACAACATAATATCTTTTGGAGAGAATTCTGGGAAGATGACAGAGCAGGTCAGAAAACATTTGGCTCTCCAAATTTCTTCTGCAAAAAAAAGGAGAATGTCACTCAGAGGGAACATAGAACAGAGGAAAGAAACAAAAAGCAGTAAAGCAGTTCACTTCTCTTTTTTTTTGTGGGAGAATGTCCTAGATTAATTATTTTTAGTTTACAACACTCAGTTCTCCAAGCTTTTGAGTTTTAAATTTTCTTCCCTGTCCCTCCTTGCCCCTTTTCCCAAGACCACATGCAATCTGATATTGGCTGTACATATACATTCATATTAAACATATTTCACATTAGTCGTGTTGTAAAGAAGAATTATAACCAATGGAACGAACCCTGAGAAATAAGAAACAAAACAAAAAAGAGGGAAAGCACATAGTATGCTTTGATCAAGCAGTTGTCCTCTTAGGACATTTTGAGAAGTTCCCAGGAAAGACCCAACCTCCAGTGGTGGAGGTTCAGGCTGAATGAAGAGTGAACATCTCCAGGCCTACTCTGTAGAATTAAAAAAAAAAAACACTAAGCCATGGAGGCAGTTGGGTTGGATGGCAGTCTCAGCCTCAAGAACTTTTACTTTACATACAGTGTAGGGGTTGGAAGGCTGAGTAGGAGAAGATTGAAGAACCTGCCACTGTTGAGGGATGCCGAGCACAGCTGTGCTGACCAAAAGTGTCCTGGGCTGCAACTGAGGGAGAGAAGGAGCTAGCACATGCTTGTTGAGTGCAGTAGGAGAGGGGTGGGGATACTGCTGGCTGTGGCACTTGCAGGAGAGCAGAGTTCTTGATTTCAGTTCTAGGGAAGAGAGGACAGCTGCAGTTTGCAGCCACTGGAGGGACCACAGGGAGCAAGAACATTTGTGAGACAGCATGGCTGGAGGCCCTAGCCCTGGCTTAAGAATGGAGAGGAAAGCACAAAGTTGTACCCCAGGAAAGACCTCAGAAAATAGAAATAAGAAGTACCTGAGGCTTGGAACATTATTCCCCAAACTTCAGGACTAAAACTTGATTATATAATAGCTGCTAAAAAAAAAACGAAATGAAAAATAAAAAGGAGTAGGCAAGGGAGAAAGAACTCAACCATGGGTAGCTACTAGGGAGACAGAAGATATGGGTTCATATTCAGAGGAAGATAGTGAAGCTAAAAAAGTCACTCCTTTTCCAGTGAGAAATATTAAATGGTCCCTAGCACAAAAAGAGTTCTTGGAGGAATTTAAAAAGGACTTTAAAAATCAAATAAGGGAGATGGAGGAAAAACTAGAAAAAATAACAATTCAAAGAAATAAAAATATGAAAAGAAAGTCAATCAAATTGAAATAGAGAATAAAAAATTTAAAGAAGAAAATGATTTCTTCAAAACTAGGATAGGGCAAGGGAGAAGCTAATAACATTATAATACAACAAGAAATAAAACAAAATCAAAAGAATAAAAAAAGAAGAAGAGAATGTTTAATGTCTCATCAGAAAAACAATTGACCTGAAGAACAGATGGAGGAGAAATAATACGACTAGTCAGACTAACTAAAAATTACAATAAAAATAATCTTGATATGATATTACCAGAAATTATCAAAGAAAATTTCCTTGGAGCTCTAGAACAAGAAGGCAAGGCAGAAATAGAAAAAAAAAACACTGATTATCACCTGAAAGTGATCCTTGGAAGAAAACTTACAGCAACATCATAGCCAACTTTCAAAGTTCCCAGGTTAAGGGGAAAATTTGACATAGAAGATCCAAAAGAAACAAGGCAAACATTAAAGACCCATTATAATGGACTCAATAAGGTCAAATTGTTTATTTTGTTTACTTTTTATATGTGAAAGTGTTATCAGTATGTTTATGACTGTTATCACTATTTGGATAGTTTGGAAGAACGACTTTGGCTGAGTTACGTAGGATGTGGTGATTCTAAAAAGGTAAAACTGTATGGAGAGATCAAAAAGAGTACCTATCTTATACAAATGAAACATGAAATGAAACATCAATACTGAAGAAACAATTGAGAGGGAGGGAGGAAGGGTAGCACTACAACCTTACTCTCATAGGGAATGGGTTAAAGAAGGAACAACATACATATCTAGAAGGGTATAAAAGTTCTCTAAATTTAGAAAGAAATAAGAAAGCAAGAGGAGAGAGGATAATAGAGGGACTTTTACAGGGGTGGGTCGTTTAAGGATAGGAGGGTGAGATAGCAGGAAGAAGTGAAGTAGAAGAGTGAGAAGGATAGTAAGGAAAACTAAGAAGGAGGAAAATATACAACCAGTAATAACAGCTTAGAATGTAAATTGAATGAATTTACCCATAACAAAAATGGACAGCAGATTTAAAAACTGAATTTGATAACTTGTTGCTTTCAGGGAACACAATAAAAATAAATGATACACACAAAGATGAAATAAATGGCTGGAGTAGAATTTATTATATAAAAAACAGGTGATAGTAACCATGATCTCAGAAAAAGTTAAAGCTGGGATGGATTTAATCAAAGGATAAACATAGGGAAACTACATTTTGTGTTACCAATATTGTTGGATATTGTCTTAGATCATTTAAAATAACCAGAGAGTATAAAACACCTGAAAGTATACCTGCCAAAAGAAACACAGGAACTATATGATAATAAACATTAAAAAAACCCTTTTATACAAATAAAGTCAGATTGAAATAATTGCAGTAATATTTATTGTTGATGGGTAGGTAAAGGCAATATAATAAAAAAGACAATTTTACATAATCTATTAAATGCCATCTCAATTAAATTATTCAAAAATTATATGAATGAGTCAGAAAAAAATAAAAAACAAAGTTCATTTGGAAGAACAAAAGGTCAGGAGTTTCCAAGAAACCAGGTTTAAAAAACGTAAAGGAAGGTGATTCTGCAGTATTAGACTTGAAACTATATGATAAAATGAGTGCATTATTAAAGGGCAAAAATGAATAATTTTCAATTATTTTAAATTAAGATTTTTTTCTGAGGCAGAGCCAAGATTGCAGAGTAAAGGCAGTGACTCACCTAGGCTCTCCCCCAAACCCGTCCAAAAATCTTTAAATAATGACTCAAAACAAATTCTTGAGCAGCAGAACCCCCAATTAAAAAGGTTGACAAAAATGGTCTGTTGCACCAGGGTGAGAGAAAGCATAATGCAGGCTGAACTAGTGTAGACCTCGCCTCCACAAACCAGGAGCAGGCCTCAAGATGACTGAATCAGTAGCAGTAATGGCAGTTTCCAAACCTCTCAGCCCACAGAAAGTAAAGGGATCAAACCATGGGAGATATACAGGGGTTCCTTTGGTGGCACCAGGGGCAGGACTCTATTGCATTGCTTCTACTTGGATTTGGGTTGCAGTCCTGTGTCTTAGTCCTGGGGCAAGCATGAGCACTAGCAGAGCAGATTTCAATATATACTAGAAATATAGAGCAAAAAGTATTCGAGAGGAAAAAAAAGTATACCTTAAGCATTTGCCTTAGATCCTACTAAGATTTATAAAATAAATCACCAAGGTATCAGATCCAGCAAATTTGACTCTGAAGAAAATGAAAGTTGATGAGCCCAGTGTTCTTACAATTAACCTCTGCTCTCCCTTTTGCAAACTCTTTTTCACTCCATCAGTAGTAATAATTTATAAATGGTCTCTCATAGTAGGATTTTCATGCCTACAAAAGGAAACTCAAGAATTCTGTGCTCATAGCATCCACAGAATCATAAATCCTCAGAGGACATCAAATTTCATTCAGACATGAGCCATCATCTTTTCTTCAACATTCCCTAGAAAAGATCATCTATTCTCTGCTACAACATTTTCAGAATGATGGAAACTAATGACTCCTTGGACAGCCCTGCCCACTTTTAAACGGCAATCATTTTAGGAGTTAATCACAGAACTATAGATTTAGACCTGGAAAGAGATTTTAGAAACTGTCAAATTCAAATCCATATCCAAATCATTTTACAGTTTATGAATCAGGGTCTGGAGAAATTAAGTGAGTTTACAAGAGTCACAAATCTAGCAAGTAACCAAGGGAGGATTTAAACTCAAGACTTCTTGAATTCAGCTCCAAAGCTCTGCCCAATACATCAGTAGTGTCAAACTCAAATAAGATTGATCTGAGCTGGCTACAGGTTGACTTATAAAACAACAAATTAACATTATATTAAATTTTCATTGTTTTATTTGGTTATGTTCAATCATTTTCCAGTCACAAATGACTCTTCATAACCTCATTTGGTGTTTTCTTGGCAAAGATACTGGAATGGTTTGCCATTGCCTTCTCAAGCTCATTTTACAGATGAGGAAATGGAGGTCAATGGAAGTAAATAACTTGTCTAGGGTTCGAGGTCAGATTTGAACTCAGGAACATGAGTCTTCCTGACTCCAGGCCTGGCACTCTATCTACTGCATCACTTGGCTGCTCCATTATTTTATTAAGCATTCTCAATTACATTTTAATTTGATTGCAGCTGCACTCAGGTGTTTTGTGTCATCTCTGCACTACACATATTACTTCTCCATATATCCTCATCCTTATTTAACCCAAAATGAGTAGTCAAGCATTCTCCACATGATTAAATACTTGGGGAAATCAGTCATTCTCATTTTCTAAAGGATAAGAAAAGGAAGCAGTAAGGAGAAACAAGAGGGAGGGAGGAACAAAAGTCATGCAAAATATGGTCAGAGAGAAGACAGGAAATGGGTAGCAATTAGGAAGGGGACATATCTCCTCATGCCTCCATTACTGCTGTCATCACGGTGGCATGAAGGTAATTGGCAAGAAAGAGAATGCCAAGATGTTAAGATAAAGACTCTAGCTGTATTATGCAGAATTCACATGAAAAACATGAAGAATGATTTTTAGCCATTCATGTTACTCAAGCAAACCTAGAGATACACCAACTTTGTTGTCTGACTCTCACCGAGCTTGCATCCCTAATCTTTGTTTCTTACAAATTTGTTTTCATTTCTGTTTCAACATTTGTTTTAGAAAAAAAATCTCCAAAATATGTTTATTCAATGAATTAGGGATTTGGGTTTGTTACAAGGGAATTAAATACAGCCAAGATGGAAGCCAAGATGAATGATATACAAAGGAAGAGTTATGAATTTTATTACTGCTGGGAGGAATTCCCTGGCACAAAATTGGGATCTTGGAACAACAAAAGAGATTTGGTTGATGCATATTTAATAGTTTCCTAAAAGCACAAAGAACACACGGATCTAGACCAATATCAAACCTAATGAGCCTGAGGAAGTCTTATTGGAGGAATAGTTCTTTGGAATAGCCTGACAGAGGCAGATGCTTCAAGCATATGATGTACTTTTGTTTTTCCTACAGCAGGTTTGAAAGATAATCACCCTACCAAGTGGTAGACTTTTGACAACAGAGAAGGTCACACCTAACAGGAAATAAAAGGGGTGCTATCCACACATGCATGACATAAGGAAAAGGAAATAACTATTGCTGGTTACAAACCTTCCTCCCTATGCACTGGTAGAAGCATACTACCACCACTACTTGATTTTTGTTGACTTTATATATACCTCTCCAAATTTTCAAATTCTTCATTATTTCTTCTTGAGGAAGGCAAAACAATTTTGATATTTTTCATGTGCCAGCCTTTGAATATTTGAAGTCAAGTGCCACATCATCCCTTCCACCAGAGGTTTGTTTTTTTTACTTCCTAAACAACACAAATGACTCAACTGTTACTTATGTAGCATGTTTTCTAGTTCTCTCACCATCCTGGTCAAACTCTTCCTGCATGCACTCTAGTTTGTCTGTGCCTTTCCAAAAATGCAGTATTTTAAAGTGAACACAGTACTATGAAATTGGTTCAAAATAGGATAGAGGGTAGCAGAAATTGCAACACTTAAAAGCATATATATAGGTACATTTCCTCTATGAAGGCATTAGCTTCATTTGGGCCATCATATTACACTTATGATTTATGTTGAACTTAGAGCCAGCTAACAATTGCCTCCAGCAACCTTGCCCTCTTTCTATACCTTGGAATTTGATTTTAGGAACTGAAATGTAGATTTCCCTCAGTTGCTTGGCAGAGGCTTCCAGAGCTCTCGGCACACAGAAAATAAGGGCATCAGAAATCTGGACAGAAGATTACAGGGGACCCTTTGCTGACACTAGGTATAGGACTATGTTATATTGTCATACATAGTTCTGGATCACAGTCCCATGGCAAGGAAAAGTGCCAGCAGGAGTGGGTATCATGGTCTCAGTTACAGGACAGAAAAGAATGCTTGTGGTTGAATACAGACTAGAACAAAGACCAGGAAAGAGGTGACAAGACTTTTCTTTATGTCATACCGCTTTGGAGAAACTGAAAATTTACAAATTTTCAGAAACAACTCTGAAAAGAGTGTTAAAGTTTATCTCATACAAAAGACCTGAACTTTGGGGGAGTACCCCTTCCATTTCTGGACCAGAACCCAATCTTCACACTAAAAGTCAACAAATACCTTAGAAAGTGAGCAAATAACTAACAAAGAACCACACCATGGAAAATTACTGTGGTGACAAGGAAGATAAAAACACAAACTCAGAAGACAACAAAGTTAACAGAGAGACATGCAAAGCCTCAAAGAAAAAAAGTGAATTGGTCTTAGGTCCCAAAAGAATTCCAGAAAGAGGTCAGAAAGGATTTTAAAAATCAAACAAGAGAGCTAGAGAAAAAAATTGGAAAGGGACAATTAAAAATAATTATGAAAAAAAGCCAAGACCTTGGTTAAAGAAAAAGGATGTACAAAAAATTTTGAACAAAATACACCTTAAAGACAGTGGCTAGAAAGCAGGGACTTGTCTAGGGCTCTGCCTCAGGACCCTCCAAACACCAATAAAAAATGACTCTAAACAAATTCTAGAACTGCAGAACCCACAGAATAGTGGAGGGAAGCAGGGCTCCAGCCAAGGACAGCCTGGATGGTCATTGGGTAGGGTCAACCTCAAGGAGCTGGGAGCAGAGTGGAGCAGAGCCCTGCATGGGCTGTGCCTGGAACAACCAGACCATGAGCTGGGTGGAAGAGGCCCTAGCCACTGAATCGGTGAGCTGTGGCAGTTACCAGACTTCTCAACCCACAAACACCAAAGACAACAGAGAAGGTTAGTGGGAAAAACTGCTGGGGACAGAGTGAAAGGAGCTCACAGTTTGGCCTCCACCCTGGGGGCAGCGGAGGAGGTGCAGCTATGGAACTACAGCTGCAGTTGCTTCCCCCACCAGGCCCACCTGGTGGGAGGAATTAAGTGGCAGATCAGAGGAGGAGTGTAGAGCCTGCTTAGATCTGAGTCCGGTCCAGGTTGACAGTTCTTGGGGGAGGAGGAGTGCAGGTGTGGCAGAGCTTGGTGTGCAGAAATAGCTCTAAAAACAACAGCACAGCCCCTCAAGCTTGGGACAAAGTACTCTACATTCTACAAGCAGTTATACCCTGATGAAAAACTCAAGGGTCAAGTAAGTTGGCTGGGAACATGGCCAGGCAGCAAAAACAGACTCAGATTCAGTCTCAGACTTTGGAATCTTTCTTTGGTGACAAAGAAGACCAAAACGTACAGCCAGAAGAAGTCAACGAAGTCAAAGAGCCTACATCAAAAGCCTCCAACAAAAACATGAACTGGTCTCAGGCCATGGAAGAGCTCAAAAAGGAGTTGGAAAAGCAGGTAAGAGAAGGAGAGGAAAAATTGGGAAGAGAAATGAGAGTGATGTGAGAAAACCATGAAAAACAAGTCAATGACTTGCTAAAGGAGACCCAAAAAATACTGAAGACAATTAAAAATAGACTAACTCAAATGGCAAAAGAGCTCCAAAAAGCCAATGAGGAGAAGAATGCCTTGAAAGGCAGAATTAGTCAAATGGAAAAGGAAGTTCAAAAGACCACTGAAGAAAATACCTACTTAAAAATTAGATTGGAGCAAGTGGAAGCTAGTATCATTATGAGAAATCAAGATATTATAAAACAGAACCAAAGCAATGAAAAAATGGAAGACAATGTGAAATATCTCATTGGAATAACCACTGACCTGGAAAATAGATTCAGGAGAGATAATTTAAAAATAATTTGACTACCTGAAATCCATGATCAAAAAAATGAGCCTAGATATCATCTTTCAAGAAATTATCAAGGAGAACTGCCCTGATATTCTAGAGCTGGAGGGCAAAATAGAAATTGAAAGAATCCACTGATTACCTCCTGACAAAGATCCCAAAAAGAAAATTCCTAGGAATATTGTCATCAAATTCCAGAGTTCCCCAATCAAGGAGAAAATACTGCAAGCAGCCAGAAAGAAACAATTTGAGTATTGTGGAAACACAATCAAGGGAACACAAGACCTAGCAGCTTCTACATTAAAGGATCAAAGGGCTTGGAATATGTTATTCAGGAGGTCAATGGAGCTAGGATTAAAACCAAGAATCAACTACCCAGCAAAACTGAATATTGTGTTCCAAGGCAAAATATCGATTTTCAAAAAAATAGAGGACTTTGAAGCTTTCTCAGTGAAAAGACCAGAGCTGAATAGAAAATAGAATCAAGAGAAGCATGAAAAGGTAAACAATAAAGAGAAATCATAAGTTACTTACTAAAGTGGAACTGTTTTGTTTACAGTCGTACATGGGAAATGATGTGTGTAATTCATGAAACCTCAATGTTAGGGAAGCTGAAGGGAATATACATACATATACATATATATGTATATATATGTATATATGTGTATATATACATATATATATATACATGTACATGTATAGACAGAGGGCACAGGGTGAGTTGAATATGAAGGGATGATATCTAAAAAAATTAAATCAGATTGAGGGATGAGAGAGGAATATATTGTGAGAGGGACAAAGGGAGAGATAGAATGGAGTAAATTATCTCACATACAAGTTGCAAGGAAAAGCAGTTCTGTAGGAAGGGAAGAGGGGGCTGGTGAGGAGGAATGAGTGAATCTTCCTCTCATCAGATTTAACCTGAGGAGGGAATAACATATACACTGAATTGGGTACCTTACCCCACAGGAAAGTAGGAGGAAGGAGATAAAAAGGGGGGATGATAGGGCAGATAGGGGGAGGAGGTAATCAAAAGCAAACACTTTCAGAAAGGGACAGGGTCAAGGGAGAACACTGAATAAAGGGGGACAGGATAGGAAGGAGCAAAATATAGTTAGTCTTTCACAACATGAGTATTGTGGAAGGGTTTTGCATAATGATACACATGTAATCTGTGTTGAATGGCTTGCCTTCTTAGGGAGGGTGGATGGGGAGGGAAGAGGGGAGAGAATTTGGAACTCAAAGTTTTAAAAGCAGATGTTCAAAAGAAAAAGGTTTTCGCATGCAACTAGGAAATAAGATATACAGGCAATGGGGCATAGAAATCTATCTTGCCCTACAAGAAAATAAGTGAAAAGGGGATGATGGGGAGTGTGGTGACAGAAAGGAGGGTTGACTGGGGAATGGGACAATCAGAATATATGCTATCTTGGAGTTGGGGGAGGGTAGAAATGGGGAGAAAATTTGTAAATCAAACTCTTGTGAAAATCAATGCTGAAAAGTAAAAATATTAAATAAATAAATAATGATTAAAAAATAAAATTAAAAAAAGAAAATAAAGTATACCTTAGAAAACAGACTAGGTCAAATGGTTAAAAAAAACAGCACAAAAATCAATTGGATAGAAAGATTCCCTAAAAAAACAGAATTCCCCAAATGGAAGAATATATACAAAATGTTAATGAGGAAATGATTTACTTAAAATTCAAATTGGCCAAATGGAAAAGAACATACAAAGCTTACTGAAGAAAACAGTTACTTGAAAATTAGAATTGGGCTGGTGGAAGTTCATGATTCCATGAGACATGAAGAAATAATACCAAAAAAACCTAAAGAACAGACAAAAAGAAAACAATGTGCTCATTGGAAAAAAAGACTGACCTGGAAAATATATCAAGAAAAGAGAATTTAAGAATTATTGGTTGATCTGAAAATCATTACATATAAAAAAGTGTCCAGACATCATGTTTCCAAAAATTATCAAGGAAAATTTCCCTTTTATCCCAGAACCAAAGAGTAAAATAGAAATGTAAAGAATCCACTGATCACCTCCTAAAAGAGATCCCAAAATGAAAACTCCCCAGAATATGATAGTGAAATTCCAGACTTCCAAAGTCAAAGAGGAAAAAGCAGCCAGAAAGAAACAATTCAAATGTCATGGAGCCACAATCAGGATAATATAACATTTAGCAGCTTCTATATTAAAACATCAGAGGGCTTGGAATATGATATTCCAGAGAGCAAAGGAACTAGGATTACAATGAGGAATCAATTGCCCAGGAAGACTAATATAATCCTCAGGGGAAAAGTAGATATTCAATGAAATAGAGGACTTTCAGGCATTCCTGATGAAAAGGCCAGGGCTGAATAGAAAATTTGACATTTAAGCAGAAGACTCAAGAGAAGAACCAAAAGGTAAATAGGATATAAAAATTATATAGGATTCAATAAGTTTAAACTGTTTACATTCCCATTTGGGAAGATCATACCCATAACTCCAAAGACCTTTATCATTATTAGGGCAGTTAGAAGGAGTATTCATAGACAGAGGACACAGGTGAATTGACTACCATGGGATGATATCTAAAATAAAATAAAATTAAGGGGTGAGAAAAGGGATGTGCTGGGAGAAGAGGGAAGAGAGAGGAAAGGGCGTAAATTATATCTTATAAGAGAGGTGCAAAAGGGCTTATAAAATGGAGGGGGGTTTGGGTAGCAGCAGACAAAGCTCAAATGTTTCTCTCATCAGAACTGGTTTAAAGAAGGAATAACATGCACATTCAGTTAGGTATAGAAATTTATCTTACCCTACATGGAAGTAGGAGAAAAATAAGTTGAGAAAAGGGAGGGACTGATAAAAGAGAAGGCTATTTAGAGGCAATGTTGGTCAAAAGCAAAATACTTTTGAGGAAGGACAGTTTGAAAGGAGAGAGAGAGAGAGAGAGAGAGAGAGAGAGAGAGAGAGAGAGAGAGAGAGAGAGAGAGAAGGATAAACAGGTGGAAATAGGATGGAGGGAATATATAGTAATCATAACTATGAAAATAATTATAAGTTTCTCTAATAAAGTCTTCATTTCACAAATATTAGAGAACTGAGTCAAATTTATAAAAATACAAGTCATTTCCCATTTGATAATTGGTCAAAGGATATGAACAGTCAGTTTTCAGATGAAGAAATCATAGATATCTATAGTCATATGAAAAAATTCTCTAAATCACTGTTGATTAGAGAAATGCAAATTAAAACAATTCTGAGGTACCACCTCACACATACCAGATTGAGCAATATGACAAAAACAAAATGACACAAATCTCATCAAAGCATATCCATAGAAGTAAATTCAATTTCCATATGTAAATTCACTTATTAACTTGCCTGATTAACGAAGTTCATAAGAAAATAAACTGATGCTATCATAGAATTGGTGATGTTGGTTACTTGGGAGCTTTAATTAAATTATGATTAATTTTCTAATATTCACAGAAATTGGATTTATGCAACATCTTTAATTTGTGGAGAAATTCTTTTTTTTTGAGGAAGAGAGACACTTATTTCTCAAAATATGAGAGTAGATATTTTGGGGATATATACTCATTTTTTTCTTAGGTGCTAATTTGTGCAAAATATGTTCAAAATACCAAAGATTAGAGGGCTCCTCTCTAATTCTTAAGAGTGAGAAAGGAGGGGGCAGAGCCCATGTGGTGGTTGGAAAATAGGGACTCACTTAAGCTCTCCCCTAATCCCTCCAAACACCTGAAAAAGTGGCTCTGAACAAATTTTAGACCAATAGAACCCACAAAATAACAGAGGGAAACAAGTCTCCAGCCCAAGATGGCCTGCATGATCACTGGGAAGGGTCTATCACACTGTGCTTGGAGCAGAGCACAGCCCATCATGGACTGTCCCAGAAAAGACCAGATCTGGAGTCAGGTGGAGCAGGCCTTAAGGCCCTGAATCATTGAGCTGTGGCAGTTACCAGACTTCTCAACCCACAAAGACCAAAGACAATGGAGCAGGTTAGTGGTAAAACTTCTGGATCTGGGTGAGAGAAGTGCATAGTACAGACCCAGCCCTGGGGGTGTTGGAGGTGGTGCTGCAGAAGCAGCAGGAAGCTCTTGCAGCTGCTTCCAGAGTTCCAGCAGTGGCTGCTTCTGGCCCCAGGCCCACCCCGGTGGGAAAATTCAAGCACCGGATCAGAGTAGTAGTGCAGGGATTGCTTTGCTGGCACAGAGGCAGAGTTCTGTTGCTTTGCCCAGAAGCCAGGAAGAAAAAAATGCCATGAAAAAACACCCTAAAAAGCCAAAGACCATTGATTCATATTATAGAGACAGGGAAGATCAAAACATTAACTCAGAAGAAGACATCATGGACACTATACCCACATCTGAAACCTCAAAAGGGAAAGTGAACTGGTCTCCAGACCAAAAAGAATTCTTGGAAGAACTCAAGGAGCACTTTAAAAACCAAATTAGGGAGGTAAAAGAACAAATGGATAATGGAAAAAAAATTCACTGAGGAAAACAAGTAAAATCACTGAAATGGTTAAGGACAACAGAATATAAATGGAGAAAAAGTCTCATTAGAAATTAAAATTAACCAAATGGAAAAGGAGAGAGAAAAGATAAAGGAAGAAAACAAAATGTTAAAAATTAGAATTGGGCTAGTAGATGCTAATGACTCTATGAAACATCAAGAATCAGTCAAATAAAATCTAAAGATTGAAAAAAATAGCAGAAAATGTGAAATATCTGATTGGAAAATCAACTGACCTGGAAAATAGATCAAGGAGAGACAATGTAAGAATTATTGGTCTACCTGAAATCCATGATGAAAAAAGAGCCTGGACAGTATCTTCCATGAAATCCTTAAGGAAAATTGCCCAGCAGTCCTAGAACCAGAGGGTAAAATTATCATTGAAAGAATCCACCCATCACCCTCTGAAAGAGATCCCAAATTGAAAACTCCAAGAAACATAATAGCCAAATTCCAGAACTACCAGGTCAAGGAGAAAATACTGCAAACAGCTAGAAAGAAACAATTCAAATATCACAGAACTACAGTCAGGACCACGCAGGATCTTTCAGCTTCTACATTAAATGACAGGAGAAATTGGAATATGATATTCTGAAAGGCAAAGGATCTTGGCCTACAACCAAGGATCAACTACCCACCAAAACTGAGCATAATTTTTCAGGCAAGAAGATGGACATTCAATGAAATAAGGGAATTCTAGACCTTCCTGATGAAAAGGCCAGAACTCAATGGAAAATTTGATCTTCAAATATGAAACTCAAGAGAGACATAAAAAGGTAAACGGGGGGGGGGGGGGGAGGAAGCACTAATTAATCAATAATGCTAATTAGTTACATCTTTATATAGGATTATTTTGTTTTATATATGTTTTATATATGTCAATCTTGAGAATATTATAGTTATTATGACAATTGAAAGGGATATTCATAGACTGTGGGTATCAGTATAAAATAACTGATATAATGATAAAAAACATATAACTAAGAGATATAAAGGGATGGTTCTGAGACAAGACGAGGTAGTAGAAAAGGGTAAAATTTGCAGCTCAAAATCTTGTGGAAATCAATGCTAAAAACTAAAAATATTAAATAAATAACAAAATATGGGGGAAAAAGAGTGAAAAAGGAGTGCAAGTCTAAGTAACTTCACCTCTGACTAACTTTGAATAACTTCTGCCTTCCTCTTTCAAGTACACCTGATTCTTCAACTGATTGGAAACAGCACTGTCTCCAGAGTTCAACAACCTGGGATCCAATCACCTCTGACAGTTACTACCTGTGTTAACCTGGACAAGTCACTTAACCTACCTTTGTCATAGTTTCCTTATTTTTAAAATGAGGACTTTGGATTATACAGTCTCCAAGGTCCCTTGCAGATTTTATGGAATTTTTATTTATGAACTTATGACTATCCTACTGCTTACATCATAAACTTTTTCAGCCACAGGGAAACAATTATAGCTAGACTGTTCCCAATATGATTAAATTAGTCTGTAGTTGCTAAAGGGAAAAATCAGGAACTGATTTTCTATTAGAAAAACAATTGACTTTGAGACAACTCATCTTTTCCTATACTACTTGAAAGTAATTGAGCGTCTATGATGATTCATAATTTGAGTGGCACCCTAGTAAATTCAGGATCAAATATATGTAAATTGATGCTCACTTTGCTCCCCTAACATACTCTTTGGCCTATTTGCTACCACTCAAGTATGATGATCCAATTCCTTTCTCTATACCTTTGCAATGACTGACCTCATTCCTAGAATGATCTCCCTCCTCATTTTTGCCTTTTAGTTTCCTAGGCTTAGCTCAAATTTCACCTTTTGTATGAAGCCTTTCAAGGTCCCCTTAACTGTTAGTGCCTTCTCTGAAACTATCTCTCAGCTACTCTCTGTATATAACTTGTATACACCTAGTTATTTGCATGGTGTCTCCCCCATTACCTTGTAAGTGCCTTGAGGGCAGAGATTATTTTTTTCTTTCATCATATCCCATAATGCTTAGCATAGCACCTAGCATACAGTAAATTCTAGATAAATACTTATTTATTGACTGACCCTCATTATCATTCTAGTCAAATCACAACCAGAATTTAAAAATAAATTTGGTTTCTATCCTTCAAGAAACTATATAATAAGGAAATAGTCTTAAAATCAAAAATCTCTACCATGTGATTACTGTATTAAAAAGCTTCTAGTCAATTTATATGCTTTTGAAATCTTACATATTTTGGAATTAGACTACTACCTGGCAATGCTATTTCACCATCAATCAATATTTTCATTATTATAATTCAGTGTCATTTTTGATGAAGATCACAAAAAAGGTGTGACCTTCAAAGAGTTGTTCAGAAAATGGTTATTTTAGAGTTAATGGATTATTGTACTGAGTACAAAGTGGATCATTTGAAATATGCCAAAGATGATTCTCTGCATTTGGAACATGTTAGATTAATGGTGCCAATGATTTCTGTTTTGTTTACCAGCATAGTGCCAGGCTTGTATAATAAAATTAGTGAGCCAGTAATGGAGTACAAGACCTAGACCCAAGTCTGAACTCCAAGACATAGGTATTATGCGACCATGGGAAAGTGACTTAACTTCTCAGTACCTCCAAGTAAACCTTTATTACTCTAAATTGCAGTTAAGTTATATCTGCATTGGTGGAGAGAGTTTCCATACACTGAATCATCTACACTGATGAAATAACATGTGTAGTCCCCCAAACAAACACACAAAAATCATGAAGAACCCTAGTGGTTGGCTTTCTGCAATGTTTGTTCCAGTGTTTCAGAAAAGGAGAAATTTGCAAAAGAATTTCACTATTTAAAAATAAGACATCTTCCTTGTCTTGGTAATCCCTTGATTCACAGCTTCACAGGACTTTTAGCTAGAAAAGAATTTAAAGCCATTTAATCCAGGGGTTCTTAACTTTTTGGAGGGCATATATCATTTTGGCAGTATGGTTTAACTGACAGAATCCTGAGAATAATGATTTAAAATGAATAAAATATAATATAAAGAAAAAACAACCAAATTTGAATAGGGTTATCAAGAAAATAAACATATATAATCCCTACTGCTAGAAGGTCTGAGACCAATGCATCACTTGAGTTTTGGAGTTCTGATTTGGACTCAGAATTCCAAGTAGTGGTAAAGTTTAACTCAATCCAGCACTAATATGCCAAATACCCAGTAGTAGATGGCCACCAGGCTATGTAAGAAAGAGTAAATATCCCCAGTTTAGAAAAACAGAGCAGGTTAAACAAATTTTCTATGCTGATTAGTACAAGATTTCAGCCAGTGACTTACAGCTGCACTTCCAGCCTGAGGAAGCTAGAAATCCAGCCTTAAAATAAATAGGTACATAAATAGATAGATAAATAAAGAGTGAATGAATTAAATAAATCAAGCAATACAAACAAAAATCAAGTACACGGGTAAGTAGCCTAAATGAAATTGGTTGAAACACAGTATGTTAGGACCTCCAAATGGAACTGTGTGTGTGTGTGTGTGTGTGTGTGCGCGTGTGTGTGTGTTTGTGTACAGTTTTATTTCTGGCTTTCTCTAAAAATTTTAGATACTTTGAAACCCTAAGGTATCTGTGATCTATATATGTGTATACTCCCTGCAATGATATAATTTGCAATCTATCCATACATGCCCATCCTATTTGCTTCTAGTATATGTCTTCCAATTGGGTTTGCCTAATTTCTCTGGAACCTTCCTCTAGAAACCCTGACACTGTATGAATGAATGAATGAATTTATAAATGAAAATACATTTATTAATCACTTAATATTTACCAGGTATTGTGCTAAGTTGTGAGGATATAAATACAAGTAAGCAAATTAATCCCTACTTTAAAGAAGTTTCCATTCTAATATGAACAGAAAACACATTCTTAAGCAGTGGCTGGGAAGAAGTGTTTTGTACAAGGAGACTACAAGGATTCAGAATGAGGTCACAGGTTCATTGATTAATATGTCATTTCCGAGAATGAGAGTATTGATTTGATTAATGTTCTCAGAGTTAGTGTGAGAGGTGGGTAGGGAGGAAGGGGGAAGAGGGGGAGGAAAAGAAATGAGAGAAGATACCTTTGAAGTAGTATAGTAGGTCTGGAGCCAGACCATGTATGATGAATGCTTAAAAATTACCAGCCCAGGTTACCAAAGAAACCTGGGCCAGAGTTCCTTAGTTCGTGGCCAGAGATGGAAATATAAATGGAACATTTGGACTATCCAATGGTTATTACTCTCAATACATAACTAATCTAGACTTTTAAATATTTTAAAAAAATTTTCTTTTTTCATTGGGAACTTAATAATCATCCTGCAATGTAAACATTTCAAAATACAAAGAATAGAAAAAGTAATTGCATATGAAACTATAAACCATTGTTATGTAGATTTATGGGTTTTTAAAAAGTAAATATACATATACATCTTTAAAAATCAGTAATCAATTTTCAATTTATGGATGGCATATCCCATTTCTTATTTTTTTCTTTGAATTAAAAAATGTTTCGCTGATACTTTTTTTACATTGTGGATTGCTACCCATTAATGAATTTGCTCCTTCTGATAATTTAAAATCTTCTTTCATAAGAAATAAGTATAAAAAAATAAAAAAAATAAAAAAGAAATAAGTGTAATGAAATAAAACAAGCCAACATATTCAATGTGCAACAGAATGCTTTGTCGTGCAACTATAATCCATCACCTCTTTCCCAAGAGGTGGGATGTATTCATCTTTTGAATGTCATCATCCTTTGAAGTCAAGATCATTAGGGAATTTGGTCAAAGTTCAGAGGTCTTTTCAATGTTATTTCCCCTTCCAATGTAATGGAAGGTTTCACTGAGACTTCTCAGAGCTTCTCAGGCTACTCCTTTCCAGCTGTATGCTAGTTTAGTTTTTAAAACTCTGAGGATGACAAAATTCCTGGCTGGTTCCAGGTGACCATAAGTGACAATGTTGGAGAGTGATTTGAGCTGATGGAGAAACTTACTAAATCTTCAATAGGTGATGAGCCATCCTTTTCTGTTCTATGTAATCCCAGTCTATAAGGAGGGTAAGTGCATTGAGTGGAGTGTAAGTGGTGGTCAAGGAGAACTAGTACCTGTGGTATTAGGACTTGTTGGCCCTTTTCAGGCTGCTCATTCACCTTTGGTTTCCACCTGTTACTCAGCTTGCACCTGTGGTTCCAAAAAGCTGCAAAATGTACAGCAGCCACACCCTAGTAAAACCATCTCAGCAGACAGGCTAAACCAGGTTGATGGAAACTGATAGGCCTCAAACCCATAGGTGAGTTAGGGGGATGTCTCCCCCATAAGAATTGGCAGATGAGAACAATTCATTCCAATGGCCATGAAGGCAGCTGAAAAAGGTGCTGGGAGGTGCTTAGAGCTTGGTCATACATTGAAGACACCAAGGTCTTCTACAACATCTCAAGCCCTCACCAGTCATCCTGACTTTTGTCTTACCATTAGACTTCAATGAGTCTGGAAGAGAGAGTGAGGCTGATGACTTTGTGCAACTCTGCCTCACTTAAACACACACATTAAGACATCACTTTGTGATGTCATTGTTCTCTTCAAAATGGAGGATGAACAAGTACACTGAGTATATTGTAAGAAGGGTTTGGAAACACAATCCTGTTTACATGTTCATTGTTCACACATGGTACATATAACAAGAGAACTTGTCTAGGCAAACTTTAGCTTCAGTCTCTGGCTGACTCTTATTTTACATTTCTTCTCTTAGAATAATGAGCAAATTTCAATATAAAGATGAATGTGTTTAGGTCTGAAGGTAACTTTGTGAGGTAAAGACATCTGGAGGTACTCAGGCAATCAAATGGAGCTGAATGGAAGCAGATAAATTCTTTTAATCAAGGAGAGAAAGGTAAGAGAAGGAAACCAATTCTTGGTCTGAATGTTCAGAAAAAATAACTTCAGAGGGAAAGTGAAGAGCTAAGGTTAAATATGACAAAGTCTATTAATCCTTCAAATTGCATTTTAATTGAAGTTTAAACCTCAATTTTTCTAGAGAATATGGCATGATAGCATTTGTAATTTAAGTTACTGAATCCTCTTTTTATGCCTTTCTTTCAAATACAATGTGATTTGTTTTTAAAATTTTTCTTGTGCATAGGAGATAGATACACATGGACATGGAGAGACAGAGAGGGGGGGCAAGAGAGAGACAGAGAGAGACACAGAGACAGAGAGACATGGAGACAGAGAGAGAGACAGAGACAGAAAGACAAAGAGAGGGATACAGAAAGAGAGAGAGAGAGAGAGAGAGAGAGAGAGAGAGAGAGAGAGAGAAATGCAAGTATGTTTATCTTATAAATTAAGTACCTTTCTATTACCCACTTTAGGAAGACCCTAAACATGAATGAAAACCTAACTTTAAAATAAATTTTCCCCAGGGATGTCAAGGGCAGGGTTATAATGAGTCAGAGTGCATGAGAAAAGTAGGATTGACCTTCTAGGTGGCCAGGTTATCTTTGGTAATAAACCAAATTCGGATCTCACATGTGCATCCAGAGCATAGTAATTCCTTAGTGGAGTGGGACAGGCAATAGCACCCTTGGGCTCAATAGTAGTTCTAATTGTTAGAAGTGAATCTATAATATTCATCATTTCCTTTGTTACATCAAAATTCTGAAACATTTAGATAATGTAATATATTAATCTGCTCCTAGCTTGATACCTATTTTGTTTACTGTTCTCTCATAAAACAAAATGTGCTGCTATGTTGCTATGTGTATATGTGTGTTTATACATATACACACACATGTACAAATATGCATGCACACACACAGAAACACACACATGTAAATTATTTCTCTTTGGAGAGTACATGCTCAATGATAGTGGCAGGCTGTTGGGCAGTATTAGTTGTAAGGTGTTTGACATTTGTTAAAATTCAATTTTATTTTATTTTCACACTTAAATTCTCTCCTACCTACCTCTCTCCTCCCTTCACACCCACCAAGAAATTAAGAAAAATAGAACCCATTAGGAACAAGTATAGACAAAAGGAAAACAAATTCTGACTTTGGAGACCTTTGGCATTATAGTACTGACTAAGAGGTATAATTTTAATGATTTAAAGTTCCTGGGTAATGCTTACACATGGATCCCCATAATGCCATAGGTAAAGTGCATTAAGGCTCCTTCTTGGTGAATCCTCTATAAAATGGCAACAAGAAGAAAGTAAAGAAATATTGGAACCTTTGGACCAGATAGAATTATTCCTCTTTAGGCTCTTATTATTGACTTACTTGGTTCTCCATGGATAGTAACCTGGGAAACCAAATCTAAATATCTTTTCATCTGTAACCTTTGTGAATGTTTGTTTATTTCTGGGGATAATGGTTTTCTTCATTCATTATTTGCCCCACTGATTCAATCCTGACAAATTATAAGCTTGCATTTGGGACCAGTGTGCAACTGAGCTAAGTCATTGGATCAAAGGTTGTATATATTTTAATGACTTTGGGTGTATAGTTTCAATTTTTTTTGAGATTGGTAAAAACAATGAATAGAATCACCAACTGCTCATTTAAGCTTCTCTCCTATCACATTCTGTCCAAGAATTATGACATTTTTTCTTCTCTTGACATATTTTTCAGTCTAATAGATGTAAAGTAGGACTACAATACTTTTAATTCAATATACCTTTGTTAATAATTTCAAAAAATATTTTATATGGCTATTAATAAATTATAGCTGTTGATTCAAGAACTGCTTGTTCATATATATTTGATCATTATCTTATCTTTTGAGTAATGGTTTTCTTCTATATTTATATATTTTTTAAATATTGGATATTAGATCTTTAAGAGATACTTTTTCCTTGAAGCTTTTAAAAAGATTTCCTTTCTGAGCCTAATTGGATTTATTTTGTTTTTGAAGCTTTTCAACTTTATGGAATTGAAATTGTCTATTATCTATTTAGGATCATCTCTGTCTATCATTCTTAGTGCACAAAACAATTTAGGACATCAGAGGGAGAGATTTGTGACATGAGATAGAGACTGGCCAGGAGCCCCTAAGGAGGAAATACCTGTGGTGGGACTAGGTGGTAATGACAGAAGCAGCATGGGATTCATGACCTATTAAGCCAAAAACCTATAAGAGGCCTGGAAACTGGTATGAAAGAGATTATAAGGAGTCCTTGTCTTAGCATTGGACACAGGAAAGAACACTGTTGGCCAGACCACCCATCCCCTATACTTCATGCTGTGAGCTTCAGTGTAACCCAAGGAAATGCAGAAAGACCTCATGTGGCCTCAGCACACACCAGCCAGCTCCAGCTCAGCATCAGGTGAGCTACAGCATTATATAGCTTCCAGTGCCAGAACCAGAGGACACAGCACACAAAGCCAGTAACCAGTCCCCTAGTCCCCAGAACAAGAAGCATGAAACAGAGCCCCCTGTGTCCCAGAAGCATAGATCCACTTCAAAAGCCAGGAAAAAGGCAATTCCAATGAGCAAAAAGCTACTTAGAAAAGCAAAGACCATAGATTCTCACTAAGGGGACAGGGAAGCTTAAAATATGAATTCAGAAGAGTACAGCATTGACACTATACCCACATCTAAAAGCCACAAAAGGGAATATGAATTGGTCTCAAGCCTAAAAAAGCAATCTTGGAAGAGATCAAGAAGGATTTTAAAAATCAAATTAGAGAGGTAGAAGAAAAATCAATCAATAAATTAAAATTGACAAAATGGAAAAAAATTCACTGAAGTAAACAATTCCTTAAAAAGAAAAATTGGACAAATGGAAAAGGAAGTACAAAAGCTAACTGAAGAAAACAATTCATTAAAAATTAGAATTGGGCAAGTAGAAGCTAACACCTGGAGGTTTCTTGATGTTGGTTCTGCTGGTTTTCTCAGTTTCATCATGCAGTCACCTTTCCAAACTTCAGATTTTACATCCTGGAGTTGCCCTGCCTTGAGCACACCATCTTAGGTCAGTCTTATAGAACATGCCCAAAACCAAGTTACATTAGACTTAATACATTTCCTTGCACCATGCCATAATAGGAACCCTTGACTCTTGGAGAAGCACTTGCTTCAGGTCCCTTATTTTCCACATACTTTAGGGAAGTAAGGAGCTTAATAGTGTTTTTTTTTTTTGCTTTGTTTTAAGTTTTCAGTGTTTCATATGGTACATGTTCTCATTGCCAATAAAAGCTAGGTTTGGTTATACGCACCCTAACTTTGCTATCTTAGCTGGAATCTCAGCACCCCAGCCTGTTTTTTTCTAGTTATACATCTCTATGATGATATTCTTAACATCAGTTCTCCTGTGCAATGTATCACAGTCTGCTAACATCCACCATGAGCTTCTCCATTGTCCTTTGGGTGACCTTCAAATTTAATTCTTTCAAGTCTGTGGCATTCCATGATTAACAGTCTTCATCAGTAGAAAATATTGTTAAAAATGTGGCCTTTTTATTTCAGGAAGATTTAGATCATTAAATAAAGATTGCAACTTAGTAGATGGGTTAGGATCTACTCATGTTTCCTGAGGCAGTGTGGCACAGTAGAAAAATGCTAGGACTGGAGTCAGAGGAGTTCAAATCCTTCTTCTGCTACTTATTACCTGTATGATCATGAACATGTCACTTAGCCTTAGGGCCTTACTTTCCTAAATTATGAAATGAAAGGGTTAGACTAGCTGATCTTCATATTTTCTTCCTGATCTAAATCTATTAACCTACTTACTGGCCAACACAAATCATTAATCTATTATTTCAGTCATCAACCCCAGTGCCAATGTACTTTCAAGAAGTCACAATTATTTCTAAGGTTGTTTGAATATAATGACATTAGTTAAATGAACTAACCCAAAGGAGGAAATATGTTCTTTCCTTCAAACATCACACAAAAGAGAAAGCTTTAGTTGTTATTAAAAGAAGGCATATTTTTTTAAAAAGTCTGATCAGTAATGGTAGAAGGTGAGGTGGTTCCGAAAATCACTGGGGGCGGCTAAAAAACACTTGTCAAACTGCACATTAAAGCAATTAATGATCAAATATAAATCTCTAGTTGCCTCTGGATCTTTTGGATAAGAGAAAAAAATACTCCAGTCTGAAAAGAAGCTGAGTTTTTTTCTTCTTTTTATATAGTAACTAAGGAAGGTCATAGGATTTATCCCAGAATATGAAGTGGGTTAAATTCATCTGAAGTGGGCTTGTCAGTAACTGTCTTTACACTGAATTGGACAAGCTTTGGAGAGAAGCTGCACGTCTCCAGCCTGTATAACCATTCATTTACTTATGTAAAGGCAAAGTGAATTGCAAAATTTTGTTTCTTTTGTGTAGAAATTTGAAGAACAAAACTACAAAGCTCAGGGATTCTGGGTTTTGTTGTGCCCTATTTTACCTGCTGCTGGCAGATTTCAATCCCAATTCATCAAGATAGAAACAGAGAATTGGTTGGTTGCCTGTGTGCTTAACAGGAGGCATTATTATATGGACTTGCATAACAGCTTCTCTGTATAATGGTTGTCCTCTCATGTTGTGAACTGAAAAAGCCAGCAACCTACTATTGATAGGAGAAATGCAAATTGAAAGAATTATGAGATACTATCTCTTACCCATTAGATTGTCTAGCAGGATGGAAAAGGAAAATGACAAATGTTGGAGGGGTTGTGGGAAATATGAGACATTAATGCACAGTTGGTGGAGTTGTACACTGATTCAACCATTTTGTAGGGAATTTGAAACTATGTTCAAAGGGCTATAAAACCATATATACCCTTTGACCTATCAATGACACTACTAGGTCTCTATGCCAAAAGAGATAAAAAAACAAAAAGGAAAAGGACCTATATGTACAAAATATATTTATAGCAACTTTTTTTCTGGTGACAAAAAAGTGGAAAATGAGGGAATGCCTGTCAACTGGGGAATGGTTAAATAAATTATGGTACATGATTATGATGGAGTACTATTGTGCTATAAGATGATGAGCAGGATGCTCTCAGAAAAAAACCTAGAAAGACTTACATGACCTTGTGCCAATTAAAATGTACTATGTATGAAGTACCAGTGATATTGAAAGCTGATCAGCTATGAATGACTTAGCTATTCTCAGTAATACAATGATCCAGGACACCTCTGAAGGACTTATGACAAAAATGCTATCTATCTCCAGAGAAAGAACTGATGGTGTCTGAATATAGATTAAAGCATACATTCTAATTTTTTTTAAAATTTCTTTAGTTATGTTTTTTTTTGGTCTATGTGGTCTTTCACAACAGGACTATTATGGAAATGTTCTGCATGACTACACATGTATAACCTATATGGAATTGCTTGCCTTCTCAATAAGGGTGGTAGGGAAGGGAAAAAGGAGAGAATTTGGAATGTAAAGTTTTAAAAACAAATGTTAGAATTGTTTTTACATGTAACTGGGGAAAAATAAAATACTAAACAAACAACATGAAGAAATTATACTCTAAAATGAGGTAAACATTTCTTTCTAAAGTAGGCCATATACTCTTCTTAAACTATAGAGACTCTCCTAGTGCCATTTTTCCCTTTTCCTAATGAGCACTAGCCTAGTTTCAGTTTTTTAAAAAGGTTTTTTCCTGAAGCTTTGCTGTTATTGAAATTCATGAGAGCAAACAGTGCATGTTTTAAAAAGTTATTTTCTTCAGTCAAATTGGGTGGAATCTCATTAGTAGAGGCATTACTCTATTGAAAACAGTTTCTACAGTCATGGATAACCTCCTGCACCTTTGAGAGACCCAGACCAAATTGGCTGCAAATGAGCACCGAAATGGGTCTCGGTTTGTACCTCTCTGTTTGAAAAGCCGCCAAAAGGCTTCCATTGGAAAAATAAACAAGCAGAAGCAAAAGAGCACCAGCAAAATCAATTCCAGACCAATCTGACTGAAACAATAACCTTTCGGAAAGCCTCACATTTACTTTGGGATTTATCATACACAACTGCTTAATTTAATGAATAGATTTTTACCCCAGTATTTTTTCTTTTCACTTTGAAGACATCTTCCTTTGGGAGATCCTTCCTGGCACATGTCCGGATGGCAGCCAGAGGACTAGCTATTGTTTACTTTCTTAATCTACTTTCATTCCTAGAGTGAATTTATTTTTGACTTTTAAATTTATTTGAATTGTATTTGAATTTAAATATTTGAATTTATCTTTGAGTGGGGTGTGAATTTTGGGGTGGTGAATTGCTCTTCTGATTTCCTTCCTGCACCTTCTGGAGAATATTGTTCATCTTTGTAACACTTGTAACACATCCAGCAAATATCAGTAGTACATCTATTCATGGCTCCTTTTCATTCACTTTCCTAGGGAGTAAAACAGTAGTACCAATGACTATGACTGGTAGGGATTTGAATGATGAGAAGGGTGTGAGAGGGTGATACCTGGGTAAGTGTGATGAAGTGGGTGATGTGGAAGTGCTTGGTCTAATTGTCTAGGCTTTCTTCTACCTTCACACACCGAACCAACCTAACAACAAAACCCAAACTTTTTTTTTTTTACTTCAATAGGCCTACCATCTCAACAATATATAGAACCCCTCAAACAATGCAGTAGAAAATCCATACACATTTCTCCCAATGCAATTAAAATCCATGTTTTCACATAAATCCTCCAGAGAGAATATATCCAATGTCCTGGAAATGTTCCACTAGTGCTATTTATTGACATTGTCTGGATCCTAGTGCTGCATTCAGACTATATATCTATTATCCTTATTCAACCATGAACAGCCCATTTCTGTCTTTTCAACAAACATTTCCTCAATGATATCTTTTCTCCATTACTTGCATTCACATCATCTCTAGCGGTTTCTAAGAATGAAAGCAAGAATAAATTAATTAAATATATGTTCATTTGTTTTTTGTAAATCCAATAATAACCTCAATGGCTAGACGATCATTATCTGACATTCTCAGTCAGTAAGCTATTCAAGAGCAAATATTTTCCTCTTTTGCTTATTAGTGTAGTATGAAATAAATGCCACATATAATGATGATGATGATGATAGCATATATTTATATATTTCATAATTTCCGAGTTTCTACATATCTGTATCTATCTCTATCAATCTATTGTGTACCTATATCTTTCAACTTCTCAGCTATTTATCTAGAGAAATCTGTCATCTATCTAATATTTATCTATATCTATCTTTCTATCTATTATTTATTTTGATCTTCACAACATTCTTGCAATAAGGATAGTGTGAGCTTAATATCACAATGTGGTGAGTATACTGAGACTTGCTAAGGCTTAGCACAACAATATCATTAAAGAGATGATATGTACACACACCCATCATCAATCACATATGTTCGTATATTTGCATATATGCAAAACATAGGTCTATTGATTTCCATTCTAAGTTACATGCAAAGAACAGCATGGAGTATGTGAAAGGTAGGGCAGGTTGCGAAGGCAGCTTTGTGAAGGCTTAACTAATGTTGAGTTACATTTGATCTGAATTGGGGTAAAAAGCAGAGGATTTTGACAAAGAGTAGCCTAGGCAACTTAACAAGGGTAACAAGGCTTTTGTTCTGGATTTGAAGATATTTCCCTGTGGAAAGTATGGGCATCCCCACTGAAACTATATTTGGGCCTTTGATTATGTCTTCTTAGAGGGATATGGAGAATGCCTTTGCTCTGAGGCACTTGTTGGTTTACTGATATACTGAGATGGAATGACTGAAAAATCACTAGGAATGGAGGGCAAGATTTAGCTATAGGTCTGTCTCCTGGCTCTGCCTTTTACTATTCCTTTACTGAAAAGTATAGAAGATAAATATGGAAGAAAATTGGAAAAGAAAAATTTTAAATGTACTATGCAAGGGATTTATTTATTTTTTTATTATTTTTCAGTGGAAAAAAACTAGAACTTCCTAGAAAAGAAAGCATTTGATCTTTACATTAAAGGCTCAGTGTTTGACATATAAAATGGTATGACCAAAAGCATGGATACAATAAAGTGTAGGTCAAGTCTGAGTGAGGGTATTTGGCAAAAGCAAATAAAGGTTGGAAGGGAATTGTGTGTACTTAAGAGTAGGCTAATATATTAGGGAACTAGGTGGTATACTGGATAGAGTGCTGGGCCTGAAGTCAGAAAGATTCATTTTCCTGAGTTCAAATCTGGCTTACTAAGTACACAACTAATTCTGTGACACTGGGCAAGTCACTTAACCCGTTTGCCTCAGTTTTCTGATCTCTAAAATTAGCTGGAGGAAAAAGGCAAACCACTCTAGTATCTTAAAAAAAAACCAGAAAACAAATGATATCATGAATAGTCAAATATGACTAAAATGACTGAACAATAAAATTATATTGGAGAAGGCCTTGCAAGCCATGTTAGAGTTTATACTTCATCTGATAGGCAATAGTAAATTTTTTAAAGGTTATGAATGTGAGAGCTAAATGTATAGATCTGGACACATGTCAGTAGTGTCAGAGGGAAGTATAGAGGGAAGAGACTGAAGGGAAATGGATTATTGCAAAAGTCCAGTCAGGTGCTAATAAATGCCAGGAGTAGAACATCAGCTGTAGAAATTGAAAAAGGGGAAATAGATGCAAGATGTATTGCAGAGGTAGAGTTGGCAAGACTGAATGCATGAAGGAAGTAAGAGAAAGGAAAGAGTCAGAAATGATAGATATTTAGAAATAGAAATAACTCAACTTTGCAGAGAAAAGCAAACTGAGCACCTGAGCACAAGGTAAAAATAGAGCCAGACTATATCAATTGATCAGGAGATGCTAGTTTGAAATAATTGTAGAGAGGAAGGAAGAGAAATACAAATTTCCACACTCTACATAAAGTATTTGCCAATTTTGCTATATGAACCTAAACAATAGTTTATTATGACAAATTTTGTGAAAATGAAGTCCATATTTTAAAATCCTAGGACTAAATAATCTTACAATTCATTAGAGATAATCTTGTCCCAGGATCCCAAGTTTAGACTACTCCCCTTCACCATCCCTGAGATGTAACCATACAGTTTGTCTTGACTTGAATAGGTCTACCTTGCTATTTTTTTCAGGTTACCACTTGCATTGCTAGAGAACGATGATTTTTAGAAAGTTATTTGTTAAAATATATCCTTAATGCTTAACATGACATATATGCTTAATAAAAGCCTTATTGATTGAAGAAATATTTACTTTCTTAGAACTTCTATGCTTTGGTCCTAGCTCTGCCTCAAGGGCTAGAGACAAGAGGCAAATTCTTCTTTCCCCTGACAGCTCTTAAAATAGTTGATGAAAAATGTCATGGTGCCCTCTTCTCTTCTGAAGATTAAATATCTCCATTTCCATCAACTTGCCCTTGGATACTGTTTTTAGATCCTTTGCTCATCTTGTGACTTTCTTCTAAAGTAGGGGTTCATAACATGGAGTCTGTGTTTTTTTTTTCTAAATTGATAACTGCATTTCAATGCAACTATTTTTCTTTATGAATTGTTTTATTTTATACATTTAAAAATACTGTTTTGAGAAGGGGTCCATAGCCTTCACCGGGCTGCCAAAGGGGACTGTGACACAAGACAAGTTAGCTTCTTTCTAGACTCATTCTATTATGCCTTTGTTTATCTTAATAAAACTAATGAGGAGTTAGTGGAAAGTGCACTAACTGGGATGTACAGGGCTCAGCTCAAACCAGCTCATGAGAGACGATTATTAAATTTTCCCCATGACCATTTAACCTCCAAAATCAGTAAATACTACAAATTAAGGTTTGATTTATTATTTTTTATTGTCTAAGCTTAAGGAAGTGAAGGAGAAAATGTTAATAATTCATGTTAAACTTAAATGTGTGCTACACATAGGGTTTTTCTCTTACTCAAGGGCTGATTGTTAAACATTTACTAGCTCACTATTCATCAAAAAACAAGGTCTGTTTCTGGCTACTCTCTAGTTTAATAACCTGGGTAAGTCATTTACCCTCTCTGAGCCTTAGATTCTTTATCTATAAAAGAGGTGATATTGATATGTTTTCCTATATGACTTTTAGGATGATAGTGAGGATCAAATGGCACAAAAATATAAAACACTTTGTAAAAATAATGTTATATGAATGAACACACACATACATACATGTTGGCTATCTTGATGAAATGTTACCTCTCAGAGACGAGAGATCATTTAATTTTTCTTTCTATATCCAGCACCTAGCATAGTACTTCTCACTCCATGAGTAATTAATGATTGCTGATTGATTTTGAACCAAATAAAATCCCCAGATTCTTTTTCATGTTGACTGAGAAATAAGCTGGATTTTTCCCCCTTATTCTTTAATGGAATGAGAGAAGGGATGTGCCAGTAGAGGGGAATATAAAGGTTTTCAAGGATTTCTTCATTGTTTGGGAGATTGAACTCTGTGGGTTCTTTCCAAATAATATCCAACCACTTGATAATTACTGCTGCACAAATAAGATTAGAGAAAATATTAAAGATATGCTAGTAGATAAACTAACTTATTAAAATTTACCAGAGCTCCCAAGAGAAACCTTTTGTATAATTATGAATATTTTGGCAACAGAGCTGGCTTATTGAATTACCTGGAGTATAATGCTCTACTAGTAATGTATTAATTAATAAGGCATATCATGAGGCCATTTTACAGGAAAACAGGAAATGAGGAAGAAACCATTCTTCCTAAAACATTAGCAAAGTGAATTCTATCTATATATGCCCTAGTCAAATGACCTATGAGGAAAATACACATATTACACCATGACATGGCAGATGCAAAGAACTCCCTCTCACAGTTATTCTTCCATAATATCTCTCAATCCCTGATATCCCCCTCAGGGACAATATCCATAAGTTATGAACATCACTATAGAGATGGACTTTTTTCTTATTACAGAATAACTGCATTGGCTTGGAAATAAATGATTTATGTTACAAATTTGCATAATACTTTTTTTTTCTTATAAGATATTTTAGTTCTGAATATTAAGGTCTCAAGTACATTTTCCCAGTACCACCAAAAAATCAATATTTTTCATGTAAAGAAAATTTTCAATTATATCTGAATTTATCTGTGATTAAACCAAAATCTGATTGACAAGTCAGGCACATACCCCAAAGACAAGCCAACTAGAGATTGTATGATGAAAAATCATATGTCAAAATGTTCTTACTTCTTTCCTAGCTGTCAGAAACATTAAGTAATGAATTGAGACATTCTAGATCTAATTTGTCAGACAGGAGCTGGCTTGGAATATTCTGGAGCCACAAATTCATCAAAGGCAAAGTACCCTCACAATCTAATTGGTTCAGACTAGTTCCCTTAGTTTATTTTCCCCACAGATGTGCTTAGATAACCAAGTCACAATATGAAAGAATCTCCATTGTCTTAGGAACACAGAAACATAAACTTCTAAATCAACAAATGAATTGTGTAGTCTCAGGAAAGTCACATTGACTCATCCAAATGGATAGTGGGGGAGGACACCATTTCAAAACTTCATATAAAGGGCCTCCCCATTCCCACAGTCCTATTAACACCTGAACTGTGGCATAAACCATCATTAATGAAATGCGAACTCCTTGAGATCATGGATGCTCTTCTTTGTTTTTTCCTGTGTATTCCTGTTGATATAGTGGTGGTACAGTAGATGGTGCTCCTGGGCCTGGAGTCAGGCAGAATTAAATTAAAATCTGTCCTCAGAAATTTACTAACTGTGTGATCCTGGGCTAAGGCACTTGACCTCTTTCTGCCTCAATTTCCTCAACTATAAAGTAGGGATAATAATAACACTTTCCTCTCAGGGTTGTTGAGAGGATAAAAATGAGATGAGATTGGTAAAGCACTAAACACAGTGCCTGGCACATAGTAAGGGGATAATAAATCATCCCTCCCTTCCTTCCTTTTTTCCTTCTTCCTCATATTTATGAATGTTAAATGCTTTAATCTTCCTTCAAGGCTCAGTGGAGGTATGATATCCTCCATGAAGCTTTCATTGGTTTATTTATTTATTTGAAATAAATAACCCACCTTAGAAAATCAGAAACAAAATGACAGATTAGGTGACAAGGGGGAGGCTTGTAGGTCCCTTTACTTTATAATCACCTTTCTTCCAAAAAGAGAAGACCCAAGAGCTGATGATCCACCCACCCTCAATGCAAATCTCATAGCTTCCCCACTTTCCTGATCATTGCCCATACCCAATAGTGTATAATATGCCTCCACTACATCAGTGGAGTATATAGTATAGAGGTGAGAAAATGGAAGTTAGTATGTTAAATACCTCACAAAAATGTCACATGGGCATTAGAAAAGTTTATACTAGAACCTAGATCTCTAGATTTCCTATTTATGACTTTTTTCTTATACTCTATTATGTGAAAAACAGAGGTGGGGAACCTGCAGACTCAAGGTCACATGTGGCCCTCTAGGTCCTCAAGTGTGGCCCTTTGACTGAATCTAAACTTCATGAAACAAATCCCCTTAATCAAAGGATTTGTTCCGTAAAAGTCGGACTCTTTGTAAAGTGAACAGTGAGCTATCATGACATAATGTAAGGTAGAGTAACCATTTAGGTAACTGTTCTCTAAATTTTAAAACTCACTAAGACTAAAACCTAAAGCTGTGCTGGAAGCAAATATTAGCTATCTATCTGATGGCTGTTTTTTCACAGAATAAAACCTTACACTGTAGGAAATGAGCTAATACTTCTGATCAAAAATAAATTGTTGGATTAGATTTTAATCTCTTGCCCAGATTTTTTTTAAAGGAATTTGCTTATGATATTCAAAATAGTGTAAAGGAGAGAGTTTGCCAAAGGGCAGTGGTTAAGGAAATCTCATAAGCATTTCCCTAGACCATTAAAATGAATGATTCAGTGCAAAAATGGGGGAAGGGGAGGCCATATAGCTTATTTAAGGAAATACAATTTCATGAATATTCACATTATTAAAAATTCAATTGAAATATTATTTCTAATTTAAAGAAAATATAGTATGAAATATATTTCCCTTTGGGACTTATAGTGTAATTAAATCTCCACTTCCAGATGTGTTACTTTTGCTCTGTTTTAAATGAGGAAAATAGCAGCTTATCAAGAGGTGCATGAACCTTAAAAACCTACAATATTTCAGAGGCAGAAAAATAATTGCAATACTTCTCGTGCACAGATGGGCAATTGACCTTGTAAATCTACTGAATTTTAGCAGATAGAAAATTATAGACATTTTCAGGTATTCTTCAGCAAGAATCTCATTTCAGTTTGTTAAAAATGAGTGTAGACTGATCACAGGTTTTAGTTTCTGTTTTTTTTTTTTTTTGCTTTTTTCAGTTTTACATTTAATACTCACTGCTGGGTCCAAGGGGCTGCCTGATCCCCTTCACAAAGGAGGTTCTGAGCCTGACTCATGCCTAATATCGGACCAGATACATTCCTGGAGCATCTTGACTTCTAATGAGAGGGAAGTAAGGTCCCTGTCATTGTATTCTTCAATTCAGTACTTTGCCCCCGAAACCCCCTCCCTACACATACATCCTAACACTTTGTGAACAATTACTTAAAGCTAAGGTTTATGACTTCTGTCTAGGTCTCCCTAAGGGGGGAGTAAAAGGTTACTGAATGTACAGTATGAATCAGGTTTGGGGCAGGTATTTAATTTCTAAATACAAAACAAATACTAAGTCAGCATGCATTGAGAGAATAGCTTGAAATAATATTTAGTAATTCAACTCGAGCTACAGTTAAATTTTCTGGGAGGCTGATATTTAAACCTTGTCTGAGCATAAGGTTATTTGCAGGACTGCTGACTAAGCAATTTGAATTTCACCTCAGCTCTGCTCTGTATACCTCAAATTCCAAGTCAGGATAAGAGTTTGGGCCCCTCACTAGTCACAGTAATTTTTTCCAATGAAGAAAATCTCCTTTGTCTTTAGTAAGCTTTACAATAATGATAATAGGGATGAAGAAGATATTAACAGTAGTGTTTGTATAGCATGTTTAGATTTGTAAAATACTTTACATATCTAATATTTTTGATACAATAATCATATGAGATAGGTGTTATTATTTTCTCCTTTTGGAAGATGAGGAAATTGAAGTTCAAATAGGTTGTGACATGTACAGGGTCACATCACTAGTGTATGAGGTAGGATTCAAACTCAGGTCACCCCTATTCCAAGTCCAATGCTATATCCAGTGTACCACCTGGCTTTACTCAATGGATACAGGATCTCAGCACCTTTCAAATCCACAATGTTGCCTCCAAACCTAGACTTAGTGACCTCGAAGTTACTACCAAGTCAACTACTTAAGATACCAGACACAAAGCAAAACTTGTTGACAGGCTCAAAAACAAGCTTGCTTAGTGCAGTCCTGATATTATAGCTGTCATGAGAGTAGAGTGAGAATGATGGCCATAAAAATGAGTTAAGGAGGGGCTAATCCATACTTAACCCTCACTGGAAGTCTAAGACATTACCTGGAGTGACTTTTTAGGCCAGTGACACTAGGTTCCTGGATGTTTCTTGAACACAATATTCCCTGTATTAGCTTCTGGTGTTTCCTCTGGCTGTCTCCCATGCATAGAAGTTTTTCCTTCCTCAGCTCCACCTACCGACTCCTCTGGCTTCCTTTAAGTCCCAACTAAAATCTGATCTTTTACTAGAAGTTGTCTCCAACCCCTTTAAATTCTACTTTCTTTCCTTTGTTAATTATTTCCTATTTATTATAAATGTAGATTGCTTTGTATATATTGGATTTCATATTATCTTCCCCCATTAGACTGTAATCTCCTTAAGGGCAGGGACTGTCTTTTACTTCTTTTAGACTTCTCAGTGCTTAGCACAGTGATTGGAACATAGCAGGTGCTTAAAAATGCTTATTGATTGATTATTTGATTGCATTATTGGAAGAAAGCGGGACTATGCAGAAGGTGTCATTCCTTTTTACCTCAAAGCCCTCCACTGCCATTAGAAAATGGAAAAAAAAAGACTATTTCATATCCCTTGATAATTTGCAGCAGAAGGAAAATGGGTTGTCTTCCCTATAACTGTTTGTAAATTACAAATATTATTTTTGGCAATTTCAGTGCTCTGGTCACAATGATTGTGAATGAAAATTCACTTTATTTTACAGGCTTATGTGTGTGATTTGGTGGAAAGGAAATCAGGTTACTATATAATATACTGTAATTGCAGGTCATTGCTGCTCTTTAAGTACTTAAATAAATTACAGATTCATAGAATCTTTGAGTTGGAAAGGAGATAAAATATTATTATCTAGTCTAACCCCTTGCCTGAATAAATTTCCTCATCTGCAAACTTCTCCCCAAAACAGTCATTTAGCTTCTGTTTGATCAAATCCAGTGATAGGGAACTTGCTACTTCCTAAGGTAACCCATTTCATTTTGAGGTCAAAGGCTTCAAATCAAAGTTGGCAATCTTACAACTATATAGGACCAAAGATTCATAGCTACTAGAGACCTTATAATTCATCCAGTCTAATCTCTTAATTTTGTAGATGAGGAAACTGTGAAACGCAGAGATTAAGTCCCTCATCCAAAGCCAGATAGGTAGTAAGCAGCAGAGCCAGTATTTCCACTCTTCCATGACTTCTTTCTATCTATGGGTCCTAGGTCTGCCATTTGAATTTATATAGAATAATTCTATAAGTATTTGTAATGCTTCTTACAAATTATACTCTAAATAATTTAATATAGTTATCCCTCTGCCTCCTGGGTCTTTTATTCTTTAAGGTTAAGAACACCAATATCTTCAACATTAATTCACATAACATAGTTTCAAGTCTTATATCCCTTACTATCATAATCTTCTAGACCATTTTCCAATTTCAATGTACCTTCTAACAGCCTCCCAAACTCAACACAATAGTACAAAAGGAGTTTGAGCACCAAAGAAGATGATTTCCCTCATTTTGGAATACATACATACATACATACATACATACATACATATCTATATACATATACACACATACATACATATGTATGTATATGCACATATATACAAACACACACACGCACACACATACATATATGATCACAGTATTTCTGTCAGTGTGACTTGGTAGATAGACCTACTCTTGTACTACTGGAGTTAAGAATATCTGAGTTTATTTCCTTATCATCCATATGTACTTTGGGAACATGGACAAGACTCAGGGCCCTAGTTTACTCTCTAGACCATAAGTTGAAGATGAGGGAGTTTCCACATCATCGTCTTCACTCATATTGATCTTTTAGCTAAAAAACAAAACAAAACGAAAATAAAAACCAACAACAAACCCCTTTACTTTTTTCATAAACTTTTGCCATACCACAATTTCCCCCCTTCAATAACAAATCATTTGATTTTTTTTTCCCCACCTAAGCATTACTCTTTGTTTCTATTACATTTTATCTTATTGTATTAGACCAAGGGTTGCTAAGATCTTTTCAGATCTTAATTCAGCCATGATGCTCACATTCTCTCTCTCTCTCTCTCTCTCTCTCTCTCTCTCTCTCTCTCTCTCTCTCTCTCTCTCTATACCTTTCTCCCTCCCTGTTTACTTGCCAGCTACATCTTTATCTAAATTCACAGATAAAACCCGTCAGCCAAGATGTGCCTCAGAGCCAAGCCCCAGGGCAAAAGGCTGGAGTCTCAAGGGGCCTTATTGATCTATTAATCAGCATGTAGAGAATCACAAAACATGACAACTGGAAATTAAGTAGCTTTCTAATACAATCCATACCTGAAAAGAAGTACCACTAAAACACACCTAGCAGGTATTCATCCAACCTTTGATTGAAGGTTCTAATGAAGGGAAACTCACTACCTCCCATACCAACTCATTTTGCTTTGGATATTTATTTTTGTTTGTTTTTCCTGCACCAAGCCCAAATCTGCCTCTTTTCTGATTCTTTTACCCCTTCTTTTTGTTTTAAGAGGCCAAGGATAATAATTTTTTTTTCCAACATGACAGCTGTCTTCATCCAGGGGCCTTAGTAGTATTATTCTGATCAAAGATCTTCCCCACCCATTCAATAGGGCTCAGGTAGGCCTAGGTGGGAAAGGCTGATTATATCTTTGTTTGTAAGTAGACCTAATGCTAAACCTATGTGGGTGTGAAGCCATCAGGGTCCTAAGGGGAGTTGCTAAGATTAGTGCCAATGGTATGTGTGCTGAATTCTAGTCAATGAGATGATGGCTAGGACTGTATAAAAAGAGAGCCCAGAACTGGGAACAGCAGGACTGGGAGCAGCAGAGCTGGGAGAAGCAGAGTGGAGAGTGGCAGGATTCAGAAGCAGAGAGAGTGCATAGCAGAGAGTGCTGAACAAGGGAGAGTTGCAGAGGTCAAGGAACTCCAGTCAGCAGACCTGCAGGAGAGAGTCCTGAGTGGTGAGTTAGGATTCCTGAGTGATCTTTTATAGGAAGGTCCTAGCAGGGGAAGTTACAGGTATGGCTTGGTTCCTTGCTATATCATATTTTGTTATAATTTCCTTGTTACTCCAGTGAGGTGGGCTTATCAGTTTTGGAATATTATTGCTACAATATCAAATTGGGGGCATTGGTCCTTGGATCTGTTCCTTTGGAGTCTGAATAAATGTTATACTTCCTCTGCCTTCTACCTAGAGAATTCCTTGTATTTCTTAATTCAAAACCACTCAGGCATCTCCATGACCCTCTCTGAGGTCATAAATTTTGCCTTACTGCTATAACCTTTGCTTCTCCAGGATTAATATCATCAGTTCATTCAACCAATCCTTAGATAGCAGGGACTTGATAATGATGTGCTACACTTTAAATATTATTTGGCAGGTAAGTGGTACAGTGAATAGAGTACCAGGCTCTAAATAAAGTAACGAAGCCTTGAGTTCAAATGTGAACTCAGATACTTATTACTTGTGTCACCCTGGGCAAGTCACTTAATAGCCTCAGTTTTCTCAACTGCAAACTGAGGATAATAATAGCACTTATCTTGCAGGGTTATTGTGAAGATTAAGTAAGATAGTATTTATGAAGCACTTAGCACAGTGCCTGCCACATAGAAAGTGCTTTCTAAATGTTAGCTACAAAATGCTATTTTTTCTGCCCTCCACTGTATACTCTCTAGATAATCAATGTCCATTTATAATGAGTCACTCAGAAATGAACACCATTCTGGAGATATGGTTAGTACCAGTGCAGAGTGTAATGTAGTGATCACTTCACAGTTGCTGGAAACTTTGTTGTTCTTAGTGAAGCCCAATAGGACTTTCTCTGTTTAGAGAATACATATCAAACAGATGAACAATATTGAGCTGCTATTCACTGGGGCCTTCAGATATTTTCATAGGTAAGCTGTTGTCTACTCATGTCTTTACCATTCTGCACATGCAACATCAAATTAATTTAAACATATTTTATTCATTTAATTATATATTTTCCAATTACATTTAACATTTTTAAAAATATTGAGTTCCAAATTTTCTCATCCTCCTGTTCCTCCCCCATCCTTTAAGAAGTTAAGCAATGTGATATTGAATATATACATGAAGTCATGTAAAACATATTTCCATATCAGCAATGTTGCAAAAGAAAAGACACAGAAAAAAGGAAAATAAAGTGAAAAAAGTGTGCTTCAATGGTCACCTGGACTTAATCAGTTCTCTTTCTTGAGGTTAATAGCATTTTTCTTCATGTGTTCTTTGGAATTGTCTTGGATCGCAGTACTTAAGAATCACAGCTGATCATCCTTAAAATATTGCTTTTACTATGTACAATATATTCCTGGTTCTACTCACTTCACTTTACTTAGTTCATATAAGACTTCCTAGGGTTTTTTTTTTTCTGAAACTATCCTGCCCATTATTTCTTGTACCACCATAGTATTCTGTCACAATAATATAACACAATTTATTTAGGCATTCCTAAATTAATGAGTATTTCCTTAATTTCTTTCTCTTTGTCACCACAAAAAGAGCTGCTCTATTTTTTTTTTAATGAATAGGTCCTTTTCCTTTGTCTTTGATCACTTTGTGATACAGAACTAGTAGTGGTATTGTTAGATAAAAGAGTAGACACATTTTTATAGCCCTTTGGGCATAGCTCCAAATCGTTTGCCAGATTAGTGGGATTCAGTTGGCAAATCCACCAATATGGCATTAGTATCACTATTTTTCATATCACCCCAGCATGTCATTCTCCTTTTCTCTCATATTAGCCAATCCGATAGATGTGGCACGGAACTTCAGATTTGTGTTGGCATTTCTCTAATCAACAGTGATTTAAAGAACTTTTTATATAACTACTGAAAGTCTTGATTTCTTCTGCTGAAAACTTCTATTCATATCCTTTGATCATTTATCACTTTGGGAATTACCCATAGTATTGTAAATTTTGCTCAATTCCCTATATAGTTGAGAAATGAGGCCTTTATCAAAGAAACTCACAGTAAATTCTTTTGCTCAGTCTCTGGTTTTTTTTTTCAATATTTGCTGCTTAGTTATTAGTTGTTTTTAATTGTTATTAGTAATTTAGTTGTTATCAGTTGGTTTGTGTGTGTATGTACAAAATCTGTTTAATTTCATGTAATCAAAATCATAAATTTAACTTCCTATGATCCTCCCTATCTCCTGTATGGCAATAATAAATTGTTCCCCTATCCATAGATAGGTACATTTTCCCATGTTCCCCTAATTTACTAGGGATATCATCCTTTATCTCTAAATCAGTTATCAATTTTGAATTTTGGAGTGAGATTTTGGTCTATGCCTAGTTTCTTTTAAACTGCTTTCCTGTTTTCTAGCAATTTTTGTCAAATGGTGAGTTCTTACCCCCAAAGCTTGGATCTTTGTGTTTATCCAACACTAGATTTCTGTGGTTATCTACTAATGTATATAGTGTAAATAGGGGAAGCTAGGTAGTACATTTGATAGAGTGCAGAGCCTAGAGTCAGGAAGTCCTGAGTTCAAATCCGGACTCAAACACTTACCATCTGTGTGACCCAGGGCAAGTCACTTAACCATGTTTGCCTCAGTTTTCTCATTTACAAAATGAGCTGGAGAAGAAAGTGGCAAACCACTCTAGTATCTTTGCCTAGAAAAACCTGAATGGGAACATGAAATATTGGATATGACTGAAATGACTGAACAACAAAATTGAGTACCCAATCTATTCTACTACTCCATCTGTTTTTTTTTTCCCTTTAAATAGTACTTGATGGTTTTGATGATTATCACTTTATAATATAGTTTGAAATCTGGTACTTCTAGGCCACCCTCCTTCATATTTTTTTCCATTGCTGCCCTTGATACTCTTGACTTTTTGTTGTTCGAGAAGAATTTGGTTATTTTTCCCTTAATAATATTTTTTTCAATTATATGTAAAGTCTTCAAGGTTCATTTTTATAAGAGTTCGAGTTTCAAATTTTTCTCCCTATCTATTTTCCCTTGCCCCTCCCCAAGACAGCAACAATTTGATATAGGCAGTACATGTACAATCATATTAATCATATTTCCACAGTAGTCATGTTGTGAAAGAAAAATCATAACAAAAGAGAAGAACCACAAGAAAGAAATAAAACAACAAAAAAGTAAAAATAGTATGCTAAGATCTACATTCAGACTCCATAGTTCCTTCTCTAGATGTAGATAGCATTTTTCATTATGAGACATTTGGAATTGTCTTGAATCATTGTATTGCTGAGAAGAGCTAACTCTATCACAGTTATCATCACACAATGTTACTGTACTGTATGTACAATGTTTTCCTGGTTCCACCCACTTCACTCAGCATCAGTTCGTGCATGTCTTTCCGGGTTTTTCTGAAATCTGCCTACTCATCCTTTCTTTCAACCCAATAGTATTCCGGTACATTCATATACCACAACTTATACAGCCATTCCCCAATTGATGTATTTTTGTACCTGTGGGTCCTTTTCCATTTTCTATGATCTCTTTGGCATACAGACCTAGTAGTGATATTGCTGGATCAAAATGTATGAACAGTTTTATTGCCCTTTGGCTAATCATTCAATCAGTTCACAACTCTATGAAAAAATGCATCAGTGTCCCAATTTTCCCACTTCTCCAATATTTATAATTTAACTTTTCTGTCATATTAGCTAATCTGCTAGGTGTTAGGTGGTACCTCAGAATTGCTTTAATTTACATTTCTCTAATCAATAGTGATTTAGAACATTTTTTCATATGATTATAGATACCTTTAATTTTTTCTTTTGAAAACTGCCTGTTCACATAATTTAACCTGCTATCAATTGCAGAGACACTTGTAATTCTTAAAATTTGACTCAGTTCTCTCTCTTTTTTAGAAATGAGGCCTTTATCAGAAACACTGGCTATAGAAATTGTTTCCCAGCTTTCCGCTTTCCTTCTAATATTGATTGCATTGATCCTTTTCTCTCTTTTTTTATCTTGTCCCTCTCTAAAGTATGTTTTGTTTATGACCACTGTCTTCCTTTTTCTGCCCTCCCTAGTATCATCCTCTATGCTTTCTGTTATCTCTTTCCCTTCCTACTACCATGTTGGTAAGATAGATTTCGATGCCCATTTAAGTGCATGTATGCATGCATGTGTGTGTGTATCTGTGTGTGTGTGTGTGTGTCTCTGTGTGTGTATTCCTTCTTTGAATCAATTTAGATAAGAGTAAGGCTTAAGTGTTGCCTGCCCTCCCCCCCCCCCATTTTTTCCCTCCAGTGTAAAATCTCTTCTTTGAGGGCCTCTCTTATTTGAGAGAATTTTCCCCATTTTTCCTTTCTTTCCCCCTTTTTTCTACCTCTTTTACTAAGCTTTTGATTCACTTTTCATAATTTTCATCACTAGCTCTAATTTTATTTTTTTTTACCACTCATTTGATTTTGGAAATATTTTTTAATCTCTTCCAGGAATTCTTGTGTCTAATTCACATTTTCATTGAGGTGTTCTTTGAGGTTGTTTTCTTCTGGGTTTGTATCTTGATCTTCCTTCTCACAATGGTAGCTTTTCATGGTCAGGTTCTTTTTTGTTGTTTGTTCATTTTTCCACACCATTTCTTCACTTTTCACTCTATGGTCAAGTTGGCATCTGTTCTTGGTTTTGCTGTTTTCACAGTAAGTTCTGATCAGTTTGAAGATTTTGGTGCTTCTGAGATGGTATGATCTAGGGAGAGGTGTGGTCACTGCTTTCCTTGTCTGGTCTCTGATCCTTGCCCAGGAAGACCTTTTGCTCCTAGGGAGCAGAAGTGATACTGCTCTACAATACTGCTGTTCCCCTGGGATTGCAAGTTGTACCGCTCCTCAGGGCCCTGATCCCTTGTGACCAAAAATGTTCTTGAAGTGTGCTTTCTGCCCCTGAACTGTGACCCAGAAGTGGGTATAGATAATGGAGCTGTCAAAGAGCATCTGGTCCTGTGCCCAGTGCTAGTACAGGGGTCTTCTGTAATCTCTTTCTAATAAGTTGGCCAGTCATCTTACCATTTCTGGCTTGAGAGCTCTTCAAGCTGCTGCTGGTGGTGTAGGATCCATTGGAGTTCCAGGCCAGGCTCTACCCCTATATCCCAGATCTCTCTGACTTCCTAAGTTGTCTTGACTTGGAAGAATGTTTCATCTTTTCTTGGCTCTGCCACTCCAGAATTCAATTTATCACATTATTGTAAAGTTATTTGGAAGGTAATGTTGGAAGAGTTTAGGTGTAGTAGTTCCTCCACTCTTCCATCTTGGCTTCCAAAGTCAATTTTTTTTCAATCCAATTCTAACACTTTACATCTCTCCCTATTACATTTTATCTTAATAGCCCAATGATTTCCCCTGCCACACTCTTTTACACACACACACACACACACACACACACACACACGCATGCCCACTTCTGTGGAGGGTAGATAATATGTAGCCATTTCAAGTTGAAGAATTTGCCATCAGTGCAGAAGCTGACCTTGATGCTGTGTTCAACTTCATTGAAGGCAACATGGTGAATGATAAATCATTATATCTATATATATATTATATCTATATCCATATCTATCTATCTATCCATAGATAGATACATAAATGGATAAGATCCTCCCTCCCTTACAGTCTAGGTCCTGCATGTCCTAACCTTTGGACCCTCCTGCTTAGAGACATGATAGGCCCAGAGCAAAGAATGACATGCCTTCGGACTCTCCTGTTTGGAGATATGATAGGCCTACAAACCTCTGGACTCCCACGCTTAGAGACATGATAAGCCTTGAACAAAGGATAATTAACATTCTTGAGGTTAAACATTTGGAGAAAGTGCCATTCTGGGGGGGTCCAGCCACCTCTCAAGAATATCTCACGAGACCCCATTGTAAGGGTTGGCTCCTCTCCCAGTGGGAATACCTGGGGTGAGCTTTCTTTGTTCAAGGCCTTATTTAAGTCACCATGTGGGTGAGTCACATTGGGATCTCACCCATGGAGAGGACACTTTGCCTGGGACTTTCCCATTCAGAACCATGATTGAGCTGTGTGCCCCGGGACCCCCTAGCTTTGAAGGATCAGGTGTAGGTGATCCCTGAATTGGTGATGTATTAATGTATTGCTTTTTGTGTCTTTGTTGCTTTTGCTGTGATTAGCTGTGCTGGTTATTGTGTTGTAAATCCAATGTAATATTCCCTGTCTTTTATAAAAAACATTATTCTTTTGGGAGTATGTCATATCACAGGTGGGAATCCGAACCTAAATTAGCTTAATTGAATACATGGCTGAAAACATTGTGCATGGAAGCAAGCAAGCAAACAGTCTTGTTTAACTCCATTGGTGACTGGGAAAGCATGAGAACATTTTTCATTATCCAGAACCCAGGAAAGCATCCCATCATGAAATTTGATGTACAATGCTGATGAACTTCTCTGGGCAATCAAATTTTGACATAATTTTCCATAAGCCTTCATGACATAAACCCTCAAGGTCTTGCTCAGATCTATATACACTGCGTATAAATCTTTGTTCTGCTCCCGGCATTTCTCCTGGAACTGTTGGGCAGCAAATATCATATTGACCATTCCTCAGCCCTTTCTGATCAAAGTGGAGATAGTATTGGTGCATGATTTTCTGTTTGCAGATGATTGTGTACTCAATGCTGCCTTCAAGGCAGAGATACAATACAGTATGGATCGATTCTATGATACTTATGCTAATTTTGGCCTAACAATTGACACAAAGAAAACACAGGTGTTCTATCAGCCACCACCACACCACGCATATGTGAGAAAATTGGTGAGAGCTAATGGAGAAATTTTGAATGCAGTGGATATGTTCACTTACTTGGTAGTGTACTTTGCAGGGATGTATGCATTGATAATGAGACTGATGCACACATTGTCAGAGCTAGCTCAGCATTTGGGAGGCTCCAAAGGAAAGTGTGGGAGAGAAGAGGTATTAGACTGACACTAAACTGAAGGTCTATAGAGCTGTTGTACTGACCTCATCGTTGTATGCCTATGAAACCTGGACAGTCTACCAGTGTCACGCCAGGAAAATGAATCGTTACCGTTTGAATTGTCTTAGGAAGATTCTGAAGATCACCTGGCAAGATAAGGTACCAGACACTGAGGTCCTTACTCAAACTAAACTGCCAAGCATTCAAACTCTACTTTAGAGAGTGCACCTCTGATGGGCTGGTCATGCTGTTTGAATGTAAAATGTATGCTTACCAAAAAGACTATTTTGTGGAGAACTCACATAGGGCAAGCATTCACATGGTAGTCAGAAGAAGTGGTACAAAGACACTCTCAAGGTCTCTCTTAACTTTGGAATTTATTTTGTGACATAGGAGACACTGGCATAGGACCACTCAGCATGGCATGCCTGCATCAGAGAAGGTGCTGTGCTCTATGAGAAAAACAGCACTGAAATAGTACAAAAGAAACATGAGATGCACAAATTTGGAGAATCCACCCCCAAATGTCCAGATGGACTATTTTTTCCTGACCTGTGGTAAAACATTCTGAGCTCATGTTGGTCTTATCAGCCACAGTTAGACATAGTGTAACTTGACTCTATCACAGTGATGTCATTTTGGTCCTCTTGGAGAATGCACAACAACCACCACTGCCACTACTAGATTAGATGAGCACTTGACAGTGACGGAGTTTTTTTCACTATTTATGGACTTACATTGAAGTTCTTCCTCTTTTGTAGTAATTTTGCAAATAAAGTTAACCTTGTAATTGATTCATTATTTGCATAAGTACTTGCATAAGTCCTGAGTTCCTTTTATCTTCTCCAGGAGGATCTGGATATGAGCTACATTCTTATGTTCTCAGTAGCAACAGTGTATGCTTATTAAGAAGGCCCTAACAATCAATGCGGTGGACATAAAGCCAACATTTTTTTTTTCTGGACCAGAGAATGAATCTGGATCTACCTCAGGGAATTTGGTTGGAGCAATTAAATATAAGGGGAACAATATCCCCTGAAAGAGATTTGTAACCCCGTCTAGAGAGCAGTAAGCCTACTTCTCTTCCCTTAAGGTTTATGTGAAATCCAGTGAGTTCTGTTGGTCCTTTGTTCTTGAAGGAGATGATAACATTAGGGAGGTGATGCCATGGCATGAAAGTGAATTGGATTTAAGTGAGGGAGGAGGGCTGTGCAAAGTCACCAACCTCACTTTCTCTTCTGGAGCCATCTGGGTCCAGTGGCCAGATATGGATCAGGACAAGAGGAGATGGCCCAGGATGTTGTGGGGGACCTTGGCCTTTTTAAGTTAAGGTCTTTAACAAGTCTCAGTATAGAAATACATGAATAGAAGTTTTCAACTGCTCCAGTGGACTGAGAACTACAATGATCTTGAGAATTCAATGAACCTCTTGTCTCTCTCAATGTGGTTGTTATTCTTATCTTAGGCTTAGTGATTCATTAATATAATTTCTTCTAAGCCATGTGCACTTATAAATCATCACCTATTTTTATTGAGAGATGATAGTTTAAGTATTTATTTGGATTTAGACATAGGAAAATGCAATTTATAACATTTGTAAATTCATGTCTCATTGTGGTCTAAGGGCCAGAATTTCAAAGTTCTCCAAAGTCGGTGTCAACAAAATGCCAGTACTGGCACATTCTGGCAAAAACTAAAAAGACTGAATGTAGCAGTCTCAAAACAGACTGCATGCCCATTGTCTGAGGACTAGCACAAATGAGTGCAGAAATATTCATAAAGCGAAAAGGTTGATTGAAGGAGTGTACATAAGCATGTATTCATGTATGTGTGTATATGTGTGCATGTGTGTGTGTTTGTATGCTTGTATGTTTGTGTGTAGGGGTGTTTTGTGTATAGGCATGTATATGTATGGGAATGTGTGTGTGTGTGTGTGTGTGTGTGTGTGTGTGTGTCTGTTATCTATAGTAGCTCCCAAAATCTAAGGTTCAAGAAACCTTATACTCTACATGGGAGAATTCCCTCCTCAAAGGTATCAATGATGTCTCACCCAACAAATCTAAGGGCCTTTTTTAAAATCCTTATCACTTTTGTGATCTCTGCAGCTTTTCAAACTACTGGCCAACCTCTTCTCATTGATACTCTCCTTTGGACCTCCCCTTAACTGTATGACTACACTTCAGTCTCTTTTCTTGATCTTCATCCAGGTCATACACATGAACCATGGCCTATCATGGGCTTTCCTCTGTTATCCTTCTATACTATTACACTTGGTAATCTCATCAGCTCCAACGAATTCAAATATCTCCCCTATATCAATGATTCTCAGATCTAATTACCTAGTTCTAGCATCCTTTCTGACCTCCTATATCCTATCTCCAATTGACTTCAAATATCTCAAAGTTTATTTACAATAGAAATCTTAAATTCTATTTTTCCAATAACTGAACTCAATAACATTCACCCCAAGACTTGCCATCTAAAACAATAAGGCACTAATAACAATTTAGATGATAATTGTCAAAATGCCTATATAGTTCTGCATCAAAAAGTATACAAGACTCTCCAGAAGGTAGAAGTAAACCATTTATTCAGACACCAGAGAACCATATCCCATAACCAAATGCTCAGCTCCCACAGCCAGTGAGTCCGCTTCATCACAACAGCAAGGAACCCAAAACATTCAATACAGAATATCACAACATGGAGCCTCAACATCCCAAAACCTCTCTGAGGTCTTCCCCAAAACAAACTTACAGTATAGCTAAGTCAGCCTGTTCAGTTCTAACAATCATGAGGGCAGCCATTAGCAGCCACCCGCAGCCATAACATATTTCTCTCTCTCTCTCTCTCTCTCTCTCTCTCTCTCTCTCTCTCTCTCTCTCTCAGCATTTTCTGTGACATAACTTCCTTTTTGTATCAGGAAGCTCCTCCCATCACATATGTCTTAGGTTTCCTGTGGTGTAAGCATGTCACATGACCTATTAATGGGTGGGAAAGATCTTCATATCTAATTGCTACTACATCATCTTTCTAATGTTCCCTTTACTATTGATGGCACCACTGTCCCAGTCACCCAGGTTCACAAATGAAGTCCAACCTGATCTCTCTCTTACAACTGTGTGAAGAAAAGTCAAGTAAAAACAAGATATTTAAAAGCATAACAACTACTTATTTTAATAAACTGTTTCATATTTATTTATCAATATGTCAATAGGTGCTGCTTATCATTCTTGTATTTATTTTTGATTAGTATCAGCTTTACTGCTCTTCGTATTCTAAAAACCACTTATAGGGTAGTTTCTTTACAATAAATCTCTGAAAACTATTATCTGTATAACCTTGGGCAAGTCACTTTTCCTTTTTAGGCTTCAGTTCCCTTAAGCATGAAAGAGTGGCTTGGAATAAATAATCTCTAAAGCATCTTCTATCTCTAATTTCCATGATTCTTATGATTGAGACAACAATATAGATTTTAGCTTTAGGAACCTTCCCTAGTTTTAGTACCTTGATCTCTATAATCCTGATTACCTTATTGGAAAGCACTGAAAGCCAGTATGTGAAGGTGGACAGTGGATTTGAGGTTAGGAATAATTGGGTTCAAATCTCATCTGAGACACTTATTGGCTGGTGGCAATGGGAAGCTCTCTTAGCTTCTCTGTGACTCAGTTTCCTCATCTCTAAAATAAGACACTTGAAACTAGACAGGCTGTAGTTTTCTTTAAGCTGTAAATCAATGATCCTACTATATGCTCTCTACCCCATAACAGTTGTGTAGAATTTGAAGTTCTTTGTGGTAACTGAAAAGAAATAATTTATTGTGAAAAATTGCAAAGAGCATACAGGACAGAATTAGCAAGGGGAGATGAAAATGGAAAGAAATTAGAAAAAGGAATGGAAAAGAAGATGCAGATTAGACAAGCATATTGTAGGAGAACAAACAAGATCAGAGTTTCTTTACCTATCTGTTAGAACTTCTACTGAAGTAGTAACAAATCATGATTTTACAGCTGCTCTCCCTCAGCCTCCAAACAAAATTGTCCCAGTCTATTACATTGCTTTAGGGAAACATAGAAATTGGAATCAATCGATGGATGAATCAATCATTCAATAAATATTCATTAAGCCTAGACTAAATTCTAGTTCTAGATCATAGTAGTGGTAGGCACAGGACTAAACATACAATTATTGGAATAAACTCTAATCTCAGAGTTTCATTTTTAATAAGGAGGACAGTGTGTGAGGGACAAAGAAAGGTGTAGCTTGATAGAAAATTATAGGAAGGGGATTAATGTCCAATGAGATTTGAAACAAAGGTTGGGAGAAGATAGGTCAAAGGGTTTTGAAATGTAAACAAAATGGCAACAGAGCCAAGCTGGCCAATTAAGGGCAGAAAACCTGTCATACTCTTCCAACACTTCCTCCAGACAACTTTCAAATAACACCTTATATCAAATTTTGGAGAGGAAAAACCAACACAAGGTCAGTATAAGAATTTTTTCTGGCCTAAGAAAACTAAGGAGGTCAGCAGGAGAAGTCTGTGACATCTGGGTGGAGGCCTGTATGGAGCCTACACAAGCTTTGGCCTCAACATTAGTCACATGAGCAGCTTCAGGAGATCTCAGCACAGACACAGCAAGAGGGTCAAGCAGCTGGTCAGAAAGAGATTACAGGAGACCCTTTTCTCACACTGGGCTATTCTATTGCCCATATGCAGTTCTGGGTCTTTGTTCTAGGGTGGAGAGGAGTGCTGGTAGTTAGTCACAAGGGAGCAGGTCCCTGATCAGGGCTCCAAAGCAAAGATGACTGCTAACATTTGTAGTTGCAGGAGACTGGGGGTCTTTTTGGGTACAAACCAGAGCACAGACCAGGATAGCAGTGACCACATTTCTTGCAGGATCACACTATCTTGGAAGCACCAAAAACTTGCAGACCCACAAAACTAGCTTTGAATATAACAGCACCAAAAAGCCTGAAGTTTGTGACAGTGCCTCCCTAAGTAAGGTAAGCAGAGCCCAATTTTAAAATAAAGTTAAAGGTCAAGAAATATGATGGAAATGAGCAAAAGCCAGCAAAAAAAGAATCCAAATATAAAAAACTATTAAAGTGGCAGGGAAGACCAAGACATGAACTCAGGGGGAGGAAGAAGAGGCAGAGGAAGAGGAGGAGGAGAAGCAGCAGCAGAAAAAGCAGAAGGAGCAGAAGCAGAAGTAGAAGCAGAAGCAGCAGGAGAAGGAGAAGGTGAGGAAGAGGAAGAAGAAGAAGAAGAAGAAGAAGAAGAAGAAGAAGAAGAAGAAGAAGAAGAAGAAGAAGAAGAAGAAAAAGAAAATTGGATGGAGGGAAATACATAGTTAGTAATCATAACTATAAATGTGAATGGGATGCATATAAAAAAGAAACAGATAGTAGAATGAATTAGAAACCAGAAACCAATAGTATGTTGTTTACAAGAGAAACCCTGGAAAGAGAAAGACACAGCATTAAAGTAAAGGGCTGGAGCAAAATCTAATATGCTTTAGCTGAAATTTTAAAAAAAGAAAGAAAGTGGAGGGGGCGGGGACAGGGAGAAAATTTATGAACTCAAAATGCTGTGGAAGTGAATGTTGAAAACTAGAAATTAGTTAATAAAAATTTTTTTAAAAAAATTTTGTATTCCCTTTGACCAGCAAGGGTTTGTATACCAAAAAGATTAAAGAAAAAGGAAAAAAAAGACCTTCATGTCCAGAAATATTTATACCAGTTCTTTTTTGTGTTGAAAAATAATTGAAATTGAGGGGATGCTCATACATTGGGAAACGGCTGAACAAGTTGCAGCATATGATTGTGATGAAATAATATTGTGCTTTAAGAAATTACAAGGGGTGTGATTTCAGAGGAAAAAAACACCTGGCAAGAACTACAGAATGACTAACATAAAAGTGAGAAGAACTAGGAGATCAATGTGCACAGTAACAGCAATGTTGAAATGATGATCAACTGTGAAACACTTGGCTACACTGATCAATACAATGATCTTAGACAATTCCAAAGGACTCATGATAAAAAAAAAATACTATCCATCTCCAGGTACAGAATTGATGAACCTGGAATGCAAATTGAAGTATAATTTTCTCTCTTTATTTTAAATATGGCTAACATGGAATTCTGTCTTGCATAATTACTTTTCTTCTCAGTAGGTGTGGACAGGTTGGGAGGAAGAAATTTGAAGCTGAAAATTTTAGAGGTATGTTAAAAATAAATAATAAATGAAAATGTTAAAAGAAAAACAAATGCAAAAATAAAAGTTTATATTTGATCCTGAAGGCAATAGGGTGTGCACTTGGAATACATGGAGTAGGGGAGTGTAATTGTCAGCTCTGTTTTCTACAAAAGGAGCAAGTACACATTTAGATTTTCAATTAGAAAGAAGATACAACTCTTTCTTGAGAAGGACTGAATATGATGTTGATTGAAATACAAGTGGTTATTTGGACGTTTATTTAGATAACCTTTGGGCCATAGCAAGAGAAGGATGTGGATGAACCTCTCACACTGGTGCCCAGGTTATGTCAGGTTCACATCTTTCTCCCCTTCAGGACAGGCACTCTTGGGTCACTCCACACAATAATATGGCTTCAGAACAGCATAGACAAGGAACAGAGAATTAATAGAGAGCAATGGGGTATAGTTTTCCTTCATTGCATCTGCTTGATTTTCCACCCTAGAAGTTCAGTCCAACCATATGATCTCATCCTAGAACATCTTAAGCCCCATACTTCCCTACAGCTCCTACAACCTCTTTGAGCATCCTGTTATTCATTGTCTTCTTCCATTAGAATATAAGCTCCTGGCTATGCCCAAAGTGCTATAAAACTGTGAATACCCTTTGACCCAGCAATACCACTTCAAGGACTGTATCCCAAAGGGATCATACAAATGGGAAAAGGACCCACATGTACAAACATATTCATAGCAGCTCTCTTTGTGGTGGCCAAGAATTGGAAATTGAGGGGTTGCCAATCAATTGGGGAATGGCTGAACAAGTCATGATATATGAATGTAATGGAGTACTATCGTACTATAAGAAATGATGAGCAGGCAGACTTCAGAAAAATCTGGAAAGACATATATGAACTGATGCTGAGTGAAATGAGCAGAAACAAGAGAATACTGTACACAGTAACAGCCACATTGTGCGATGACTAACTTTAATAGACTTAGCTCTTCTCAGCAGTGCAAGGATCTAAGGCAATTCTAAAAGGCTCATGATGGAAAATGCTATCCATATACAGAGAAAGAACTCTGGAGTCGGAATGCAGATTGAAGCATAATACTTGCTCTCTCTCTCTCTCTCTCTCTCTCTCTCTCTCCCCCTCTCTCTGCATGTGTGTGTGTGTGTGCGTGTGCGTGTGTGTGTGTGTGTGTGTGTTTGTTTTGTTTTGTTTTTTCTTTCTCCTGGTTTCTCACATTCATTGTAATTCATCTTTACAACATGACTAATGTATATTTAGGGCCTTTATCAGATTGCATGCTGTCTTGGGGATGGGGGAAGGGAGGAAGGTGGAGAAAATTTAAAACTCAAAATCTTATGGAAGTGAATATTGAAAACTAAAATTAAATTAATTAAAGGAAAAAAATAATATAAGCTCCTTGAGGACAATGATTGTCTTTCTTTTTTGCTTATATTTGTATTTTTAGTACATAGTACAGTGATTGGAGCATGATAATTGTTTATTGACTTGACTGTACTCTCACTCACTCCACATATCCAAACAATCTCCTCCCAAATTTCGTTGTTTCTGCCTTATAATGTGCCAAACACTATATGTATGTACATACACATACATATATACCTGCATATGTTTATAATATATATTGCATATATAATATCTCCTCTCCACTCCTATAGATACAACCTTAGTTAAAGCCCTCATTACTTATCAGCTGGTTTAGTAAAATAGCATTCTAACTGGTCTTCTTACCTCAAGTCTTTTCTCCACTCCAAAACATCTCCTACTTAACTAGCAATGTGATTTTTCCGTAACACAGTTCTAACCATGACATCTCCTACTCAGTGAGCTGCAGTGGTTCTCTATTACCTCTAGGAATAAATACAAAGTCTTCTGTTTGGCATTTAAAGGATTTATTAACCTTTTCTGTCCAGTTTTCTCATATCTTAATGTCTTAAAATCCAGAGACATCGGCCTAAATGAAGCTACACAGACACACACACCAATACATATCTATATCTATATCTATATATATATTTGTATGTGTATGTATATGCATATATATGAGTATATGTATGTATTTACACATATATATGAGTATATGTATGTATTTACACATACATATACACATATACTTATATACACATATTTCTTCATTGTGCTTTTGCACTCACTGTTGCTTAGGCATGTAATGTTCTGCACCCTCACCTCCACCACTTCATTTTTCTCTTTTTTTAAGGGCTAGCTTAAGTCTAACCTTCCATAGAAGGGTTTCCTATTTACTTGTACTCCCCACCCTGATTCTAATACTTTCCTTTTCAAATTACCCATATACAAATATATACATTGATGTGTGTATATTCTCACATATATGTGTGACTGTATGCATATACATATATATGTATTATATCCCCAGAGCTTAGAATAGTGCCTGGTACATTGTAAATGCCTAGTAACTACTTTTTGATTGGCTGACAACTATATAACAGATGAAGAAAGGCAGTTCCAGAGAAGGAAGAAAGAGCTGAATAAATAGATTAATTGTGACTATCATATAGTATTAAACACAGGGTTCCTATGACAGTATGCAATTTTTGTGTGTGTCCCCACCATAACATATTCTATAGTGAACAGCAGTTATCTGGATAGACTGAGAATCAGTTACACACATACTGAGTAAACCCTAAAGGATTCCATAAATTTCTATTTATTATTATTATTGTTATATTAATAAGGCATCAAGTCACTCTCTGATGCATACAAAAATCCATCTTTTTAACACCCACAATCCACATTCTTATATGTGACTGTGAATCATTGAACACCATGATTCTAAAGAATCAAGGTGGTGGGTGTCCCAGAGGATAATGGAGAACCATATGGTATCAATTAGCAGACTAGCATAGTACATCTCACATTTATATAGCACTTCAAGTTTGCAAAGTGATTTTCTCAATGATGACCTACATACAAGAAATGGAATAAACATATCATCAGGGAAAATATGACTGGAAAAGGAGTTGAGCCATTTCTATATCAAGAGCAAGGGATAATATACAGACAGTTGGATAGTCTGAGGATTACATGGTAACCATGATATGTAAAAAATAAAAATAAAGAAGTAAACTTGGAAAAAGGCTTCCAGTACATTATAGAAATCTATTCTCCATACAAGACTGGCCTTCTCCTCCATGGTAGACTTCAGGGAGAGGATGGCTACTTGCCAGATATAATAAAGATTCCTTTTTCATATGGGATAGACTAGATGACTGCTAAGGTCTGCTCAAAATCTCAAATTCTATAAGTCTCTGAAAATGTATTGGAGGACATAAATAAGAATTAATTTTGGTTAAAAGGCATGTATGGTGCACAAAGTCCAACAGTAGAGAGAGTATCTATATTAGTGATATCTTTTTCAGAAAATTAATTGTAATGGCAAGCAGGGTAGGACTTTTTGTTGTCTTTTGTTTTGGAGTGCTTCTCAGTACTAAGGGAATCAAGTGCCTTTGAGTGTTGCCTTTGTTTCAATCAAGAGTCTTTGATTGAGTCAGGAGTCTTTGATGACCTGCTTAAGTCTTGGGAAGGCCTAGGTCACATAGGTTTGAATCGAATGGTTGTGATGCCCTCTGACCCTGACAAAGTGACAAAGTAACTCTGAGGTTAGCATTTTGCTTTAAGGCTCAGTCACTAGAAAAGTGTTTTGTGATTTGACCAGATGAAACTCTGGGTAGCCATTAATGGCTCCCCCAGCTTTGAAAAATCCAGATGTTGGTGCTTCTCTCTCTGGTAACTATGTATGCAATGTCTTAGACAGACAGCTAGAAGCCTGTCTGTTGATTTATTTTATTTTGTTCTGTTTATATAATTTCTGCTTGTAATTTCTGTTTGTGTTTTCTCTGAAGTTCAGGGTGCTGACTTTTTCCCCTGAACTAAGTGAATGATATATGTATGTTTAATTAAAGTGAGACTGTAAACCTCTTAAAGTTTCATTTCTTAGAAAAGCAGATCAAAGTTCCTGTGCTAGCAGCCCTCCTGTGTGCTGGTGTTATTAGTCTTATGCAGCCACAGTAGCAGCAAGTGGCATTGTTGTTAGAGCAATCAAAAACTGTCCTAACCAGAACTTTTTGATGGAGTAATTTTCCTATATTTAAGTAGTTGTAGAAAGAAGGAATAAATGAATGAATTAAAAAAAAAAACATTCAGGAAGTCCTTACCAGATTTAAAACGCTGTGTCAAATGCTGGGAATATAAATAGAAAGTGACAGTCCCTATTCTAAAGGAGTTGACATTCTAATGGGGGAGATAAACCTCTATAGGGCTAGTATATTATTCATAACTGTTATAATCTCCTAAATAATAGTGAAAATATATATAGTGTCTATCATCCATATCAACTGTATTTTGTAAATGTTAACTATTGTCAAAGGTGACATACAGAAAGACTATGAGCCTGGGAATCAGAAAGATCTGAGTTCAAGTCCTACCACTAACATATATTAGATGTGGGACAATGGATAAGTTACTTGACCTGCATTAAACTGAGACTATAGGGTTGCCAATCTTCCTCAATGTCATCACTAATTCTGACATTCTGTGGTGATTTTATCCCATGATATTTACGAATGAAGTAGAAAGCCTAAATGAATTGCTCAAGGTTACTCAGCTAGCAAATAGAAGAATAAAGACTTTAACCCACCAGCATTCTCCATCACCATACTTCAGGAGGCAAGAACTAAATATTATATTTTCTTAATATGTCAATAGCTTCCTTATAGTTTAAAGAATCTAATGCACATTCCGAAACCCAAACAGAAGACCCGGAAGCTAGATGTTATGGTGGCCAAATCAATGGGCCTAGAGACAGGAGAACCTGAGTTCAAATCCAGCCTCATATAGTTTTTGGTGGTATGACTTTAGGCAAGTTGTTTAACCCCTGTCTTCTTAAGTTTGTTTATATGTAAAACAGCGACAACTATAGCACTTACCTCATAAGGTTTTTGTAAAGATTAAATAAGATAATATTATATAATAGCACATAATAGGTGCTATGCAAGTGCTAATTATGTGAGTTTTTCAATGGTTGGTCATATTCAGTGCATTTTCTGTTATATTTTTTTACTAAATACTTCCTCATAGATATTTCAGGAAGAATGTCCCTAAGGTTCATATCCTCAGGTGCCCCCCCCCAAAAAAAATCAATGTTCTACCCATAAACACACACACACACACACACACACACACACACACACTCCTTCTATAGGGAATTTTAAAAGGTAATTAGTACAATGATGAATGATCAAGGAAGACAGAGAAGGAGTGAGGTTCAGATGGTAAAGTTAGAGTTTCCAGAGCCTGAGAAACAGAGAAAGAAAAAAAAATAAGTAATACATCTAAACTCATATGTCTTTACTTTTTTTCCCTTTTGCCCTTTCTCAATGAAAAACTAATATAAATCCATAATTACTACCTACTCCCTAGAATATTTTCACACAGATTTAGAGATAAACTGCTTCCATCTATCACTTGATGTCTCCAGTGACTTGTAGGGACTCTCTCATGCTAGTTTCTTACAGTTTTATTAGAAATCAAAAACAGGACTTAATTTAATTGGGAGAAAGGCTGTTTCAGGGCTAGAAGGCAGAGGAGACTAAAGCAGTGTCCTTATATGAGTAGATGGTTCTTGGATCCATCCCTGGGACTTCAAGGCAACCAAATGGTACTAGAGTAAAGAGGAACGTAGTGAAGTTGCTTTGCATAAAATAGGATTTTTTTTTCCAATTTTAAGAATCACCATTTAGCTGGGGAAGTAAAAAGGGATGGTGGGCTATCAATATTGTATAATGATGTTTCAGTTCCTCTTTCTATATTTTCCATTTATCCAGGTGTAATATTAAGCAGGGTGGAAATTTTTTTATGTCTTCTCTTTGAGAATGCTAAAGTAATCAAGTGCCTTTCATTAAGTCTTACTAGGTGCTAAGCCCTAGGCCCACACCCTTTTGCTGATTAGGTGTGAAGCCTTTGGGCCATAAGAAGGGTATATAAACTCACAGGTTAGCATTTTGTTTGGGGCTCTCATTCACTGAAAGAGTATCCTGTGGTTTGACGAGAGGAGACACTCTGGGCAGGCACTGTTAATATTCACCCCACCCCCACCCCGCTCCCCCCTCGAAAACGCAGATGTTGGTAACTATGTGCTGAGATGTTGAACAGGAAGCTAGAATCCTGTCTCCTGATTTGTGTGATTTGATGTTGATATTTTCTTTTTGTAATTTCTATTTGTATTTGCTCTGAAGTTCAAGGTGTTGGCTTTTCCCCCTGAACTAAGTGAATGATACACATATGTTTGATTAAATTGAGATTGTTAACCCCTTAAAGTTGCTTTCCTTAAAAAAGGAGATCAAAGAACCTGTGCTAGAAGCCCTTCTGTTAGCTCTTGTTGCTGGTCTTGTTGGGTCTTACACCTCCACAGCAGCTGCTAGCGACACTGTTGTTAAACCAGGTTCCCAATGTCTAGGCCTCCAGGGCTCTCTCACCTAACCTTCAATTTAGCTCCTGCTCAGCTCCAATTACACCTCCTACAAGAAGCCTTTCTCAACTCTCTCCATTACCTTCTCTTTACAGTATATAAATTTCCCTCGTGTTTAAAAATGTACATTTCATTCCCAAGTAAATTAATTTCACTTTTGTCTTTGTATCTTCAGGCATATGAGAAGCATTTAATCAAAGTTTATTGATTGATATTCCATAAATTATCTTGGACAGTCTTGGATTTGCCTTAAGAAACACTGATGTTAATGAACCTTCAGCAAAAAGCAAAGAATAAAGTCACACGTTTACGGGTGACCTATTGTGGATATGATATCATTTTAACTACAGAAATGACATACTTTTAAAGCAACCAGAAAGAAATGATGAGATATGTCTTTCCTCTACTCTACCTTTCTCATCCCTAATACACAAACATACCTTCTGTATGGTCACATATTTGTGAGGATGTTTGTTATATTATGTTATGCTATGTTATGATACACACATAAATGCATATACATAGCAGACACACACATATAACTGTAGATACAGCAACAACAAAATTCCCTGAGTAGTAGTGCTTCTTGTATACTTCTTAATTTTCATATATGTGTGGATGTATGTACATATAAATGTATGTATGCATGTGTGTATATGAATGTGCTTGCCTATTTGTTTTGATATTGGGTCTTTCTATCTCACCAGTGTAGAAGAATAGCAGCTTCTTTTCTAACCTGCAACCATGTTCTCCTTCTTAAGCAAAATGACAGACACCTAAATATTAGTAAGGGAAATAGTACTGTTGTGTTATAGGCTTTAGTCCACTTCAACTCAGAACTCCCAAATTCAAGCAACCCACTAGCCTAAACTCAACCTTCCCAGGAGCAAGTACAGGTGTTCCTCACCATGCCTGGACTCTAACTTTCTATATGCTGCAAATTCTTCTAGCAAATTAGAACTCTCTTGAAAATGTACATTTTTGTCTTTCCTATTTTTGGACAAAGTGACATTGAAAAGAAAATAACTTTTGCAAAGACTTGGTTGCTGGCCATGTTTACAAACTTAGAAAATACACCCAAATTTTGAATCAAAAAACTGTATAGGACTTCAGGAATCATGTACTTTAGTTCCTTCATGTTATAAAGTAAAAATAATATGGGCCTAAGAAGTTGAGGCTCACCCAGTGTCAAACAACTAATCATTGACACGATGCAATCCATATCCAATCAGTTGTCAAATAGCATCAATTATATCTTCATAACATCTTTTCCACTTACCCCTTTCTCTGCCTTTACTTGACTACCACCCTACTTCAGGCCTTCATTAAGTCTCATCTATACCATTGCAATAGCTTCCTAAATGTCCTCCAACATTCCTGCTTCTCTATATAATCCCTCTCTGAAAAGAATATTTCTAAAGAAATCTTATATCTAATGAGTCACAAACAATATTATTACTAGTTACCATTAATACCACAATATCCTATAAAATAGTTATTGCTCCATAAATGTTGATTGATAAAATGACATACAAACATATAAAACAAACTGTGACATAGACCAGTTACATTCAATTGTGTCCTATTCTCTCACCAACATAGGGATAATTTACCGATGCATTCTATACTGTCAAATTAATAGGATGAATTATGAAAGAATGACATACTGATTTTCATTTTAAAATGGTTTAGGATCATTTCAGTGTTATGTAGTAGATAAAGCACTGGACTTAAGTCATACTGTTTTAGTCTGACACTGACAGTGAGCTGAGTGACTGGAGGCAAAACATTTAACTTCTCTTGGATCAGTTTATTGATTTGTTAAAAAAAAGAGGGGGGAGGGTTAATTTATATGATTCTCTATGTTCCTTCTAGTTCTGACATTTTATGATTCTATGGATATCTAGAATTCCAAAATACACAATTATCTCCTCTCTGTATTAATTTTAAAAAAACTCAACAAAGATTTCATTCCATTTAACAAAAGTGAGTACATAATATCTAAGGCCTCAGTTTCTCCATTGTGTCAGTGCTTGCCAACAGAAATGCCAGCAAGATTCCTGTCCAGTTATATTCTAAGCTCTCCTCTTTTATTATGAGACATCCCTAAACAGAAGCTACTATCTAGTGTCTCTTTTTAAGGGAATTGGGGGCACCAGAGAGGTAGCTGTGTATGAGAAAGTTGGCTCTTTGCTTTTGAAGATTGCTCTCTTCAGGAAGATAATTTTCTTAGCTAGGCTTTTAGAGCAATTCAACATTTATACTCCCTTGAAGGGAAAAAACACAACAACTTGGTCAAAGAAATCAGGAGCTTGGCAGATACCAATTGTTTGTTTTCAATCTATTTTCTTAGTAAATTTCCTCACTAGTTTCTACAATAAACTACAAATTATTTTTGATAGGAGACCATTTTGAAATACTTATTTGAACCCACTAAAACTTTTCAAAGTGCTTTAGGATTTGGGGAGAAAGGATTAAAATAGGTTACCCTTTGATCAAGCAATTTAACACAACTTTAGTGAAAACATGGCTGTGGTGGGGTGCTGGAACTCTGTTCTCTGTATGGGTGTTGTGGTGTTTATGTTTTTATTTTATTTTGTTAGAATAGTTTTTGCTTGGTGCAAATGAGAAAGGATTTTTCAGGAACTCCAAAAGCATAAATTGAATGTAATTGAGTAGAATTAGTATCATGGACCAATGACAAATACATATTATTTTGTCATCATAGTAGAACATCTCCAAAAAAACCTGTGAAAATAAAAATGTGAAATTTTAACTGAAGTCAATAAGATATACACAGTTATATTAGAAAGTATATTAGATATTATCTTAATAAATTAAATGAGTTAAACAATTCCAGTTAGATAAGATTCAATGTTAAGACCATGGATTCAGAGCTAGAAAGAGTCGTATCAGATCTTTTGATTTCCACATATAAGTAAACAGAGGCTCAGAAAGGTTAAATAACTTACCTGAAATCACTGAGCTGATCAATAATTAGCAGAGCAATAATTAGTTAAATCCAGATACTTGAAGGACAGACTCTCTTTTGCCTTCTTTGTATCCACAGCGCTTAGTACAGTGGACTTGTATCCTCAGAGCCCTTGTACACCCAGTACTCAGCACACCATAGCCATTTAATGAATGTTTACTTAGTGAGTGACTAGCTCTAAAGTCAATGTTCTACTATAGCATTATATGCATTCTGCTACATTTCTGGATGTCCAGGCCAAATTCCATCCACTAGAATTATCCACCTCCCATAATTAAGAGCAATATAGAATATGTACTGCTAAAACTAGAACAGTATTACCTGTGTACAGGAACACACTCAACAGATAGCTTTTAGTTAAATGACTAAATTAATAGGTAGATGAACAATTTCATCTTTCTTTTCTAATGTCCTAGATTCCTCTAGAAAATTGTTATTATTATTTATAACCATGAGTCTAGGTAGTGCAGCATAGTGGATAAGGGTTTGTGGGATTTGGAGTGAGGATAACCTTGGCTCAAATTTTCCCTTCAAAATTACTAGATATTTTGACAAATGACTTGCCTCTGAACCTGGTTTCTTCATCTGAAAAAGCTGATTAAAAATACCTGTAGTAACTATTTAAGATAGTGGTGAGGTTTATATCGGATGACGTAGGTAAAGTTCTTTTCAAACTGATAGGACTATATACATGACAAGTATTATCATGATTTATTATTGAATCTATTTGGTGTTAAATTAGTTGAAGGGCAAAATTATCAACAAAAACTTTGATATAAAATTAACTTAATTCTATACACACACACACACACACACACACACTGTGACTTGTCTATGATGAGATGATATGCCCCCCAAATTAAGCAGTGACAAAAAAGGATTCACAGGGAGAAGGGGAGAGAGGTAGAATGGAGGTAAATTCTCTCACATAATAGAGGTATGAAAGAAGTGTGGGAAAAGATGGTGAAGCAGTGGGCAATACTTGAATCTTTCTCTTATTTAATTGGCGCAAAGGGGGAAGAACATAAACACTCAGCTGGGTATAAAATTCTACCCTACCCTATAGGGAAGTAGGAGGAGAAAAAAATAATAGAATGGGAGGTTGATAAAAGGGAAGGTGGATTGGAGGAGGCAGTTGTCAGAAGTAAAAGATTTTTGGAGAGGTATAGGCTGAAAGGAGAGAAAGAAAGAAGGAAAAAGGGAAAACAGAATGGAGGGAAATATACAGTAATCAGAACTGTGAAAACGTTTAAAGAAAATTTCTCTGATAAAGGTCTTTCTCAAATATATAGAGAATTGAGTCAAATTTATAAAAATCCAAGTTAACCTCCAATTGAACAATGGTGAAAGGATATAAACAGCCAGTTATAATAAGAAAAAGAAAACAATGCTATCCATAGTCATAGGCATAAACCCTCTAAATCACTGCTGATTTGAGAAACACAAATTAAAACAACTCTGCTCCCACCTAACTCCTATCAGATTGACTAATATGACAGAAAAGGAAAATGGCAAATGTTGAAGGGGATGTGGGAAAATTGGGACATTAATGCACTCTTGGTGGACTTGTGAACTGATTCAGCCATTCTGGAGAGCAATTTAGAACTATGCCCAAAAGACTAAAAAACTGGGTATACCGTTCAACACAGTAATACTACTTCTGTATCCCAAAGACATTAAAAAAGACATGGGCCTATATGTACAAAACAATTTATAGTGGCTCTTTTTGTGGTGACAAAGATTTGGAAATTGAGGGGATGATCATCAATTGGGGAATGGCTGAAAAGTTGTGGCATATTATTGTGATGGGCTACTATTGTGTTACAAGAAATGACAAGGATACTTTTAGAAAAACCTGGAAAGACATCAACTGATACAAAATGAAGTGAGCAGAACCATACTTCTTTATTTTCATTTTTCTTACTTTTTTTGGTCTGTATTTTCTTTCACAGCATGACTAATATGTACATTTGTTTTCTGCAATTGCATATATTAGTCATGCTGTGAAAGAAAGCATAGACCAGACACCACACACACACACACACACACACACACACACGAAAAATACAAATGTTAAAAATATTTTTAGCTATAATTGGAAGTTTTTTTTAATAACTTTGAGAAATAATGTCTTGATTCTATTGAGATTAATTACTGAAAGTCATGCTTACATCATCTTTATTAAACTTTGGCTGGTACTTAGTAACCTTCTAAAATAATATTTAACTTCCTTCTATGTCTATAATCATAAGGTGATATGAATGAAAGATTGATCCTCATAGGCATTCTGGAGTTCATAAATTTGTTGACATTTGAAAAACATAAATAAGGCTGATAATATTGTCATAGTAGTGAGAATGGAATATAAAATCATGGATTTTAAGGTTTTCTTTTTTCTTTTTTTTGTTTGTCTGTTTTTCCCATTCAGGCACTTGCTTTCTTGTTGACCTTGAGCTTCAAACATAGATTTATCCTGCTGCTATAAGGACATGCTTTCTTGAAAGGTTAATTCCACTAAACTTGTCAAGATGCTCAAAATGAGTATATTTAGGAATAAATGAGTTAGCTTTATTGGGAATGGTACAAAAGAAGTTTATTCATCTGATACTGGTATATCTAAATCTAAGTTAATTTGCTAGTTTTTTTCTTCCATTTACCAATATGGGGTGAGGAAAACTCCGAGCTTTAAATTGTCTCATATTCTATCTTCCATATCAATAGCTCTTATTTTATACTGATCATGTGCTCTTGTAAAATTGCTGCTTTGGGATTTGTTTGCTCTCCAGATCATGCTTTATTCCAGTATATTTATATTCCCAATCTTTTACTTTTTCTTTGACTTCCTTAGAATAATACCATTATGGATTCAAGTTTGTTTGTTTTTCTAATTTGCTATTTTTTTTTTTGCTTCACAGGCCATAAATTCTACTATTTATTCACTTCTAATTTTTTGAAGGTTCTTTTAAATCTTTTGAATAGTGTTAGGATTTCCCAGAGTGGTTCCATGAACTCTTAGGGTTCCATGGGGTTCTGTACTTCATCAATGTTGGTTCAGGTGCCTTTGGTTTGAAATATTTATTCAGAAATGTTTGTAAACTTTTGAGTCTGTTGCTACTCAATCAATCAATCAATCAATAAACATTCATTAAATGCCTACTACATACCAGGAACTCAGCAAAATGCTGGGGATACAAGAGGCAAAATAATGTCCATGTCTGTAAGGAGCTTACTCTAATTTAAATACCTTCTCTATTGATTTATCTGTTGTTCTGTAGGATTTTAATGAATTTTATTCTACCAGAAATCTTTGATGATTTTAGTGTTTTTCCATTTATATTCCCTGCCATTCATTTTCTGACTCCTTACCCATTGTAGGAAAGCTTATCCCTGTAGTTGTATAACACTATTTCAGCCTCCAATCTCATGGGAAATAAATTTTTGCCAACCTTGGTTCCTTCTCTAAGTAGCCTCTGAGGAGACTAGAGTAACCTCAGTTGATTTCATTTTTCTCTCAATCTTGGTTCAGCCATCTATGCGTAACCCCTTACCTAGTTTCTTGAATGAATTACCATCTACCAATTTGAAGGGTGATGGAGAGGACAAGATTGGGTGTTCCGGGCAGAACTTCTTCAGCTATGGGATTTCCTAAGCAAGGAATCATTCCAAGTAACAGAAGAACCAATCATTCTCCTATAATGTCCTCCTTCTTGATGTGATTGTTGCCATCAATATTGTTATAATAGAAAAATGTAATGAGAGCAGTGGTTAGGTGCATTGACAGAGACTCTGAAGCAAGATGGAAATCTCTGAGAAGGTCCCAAAGCACAAGTCCATTAATTGGTTTGTAGCCCCTGATGGAGAATAGAGGCTGGTGGAGGATGGTGCTGGGCAATTCATTATGTGCAACATAGCAGTTCTCCACTATTAATTCATAATTCATACATTGGCTTCTTGATTTCTTGTCCTGGGTATTCAGCTATAATATTTCTTCCTCTGGAGCATACTTCCTCTTTGGGGTTGGGGCACAGAATTTTGTTAGTTAGCTGGGACTAGAGAAAATGACTAGTCCTCTATCTTGCTGCTCAAGTGATTCCAATATCCTGCCTAAAAGTAAAAAGGATTTTCACAGATATAGCTAAAACATCTTCATTTATGGGATCAAAAACTGAGAGCTGAAAAGGATTCCTTAGAGACCATCTAAACCAACTCCATTATTTTACATATAATGAAAGTTGTGACTTACCTCAGGGTCATACAGCAAACAAACATTAATGACAATCTTGAACTCAAATCCAATACTTCAACCACAATGCCAAGGCACCTTTACAAAGATGGAGATTGTCTCATTTTAGGTTAAAGTTCCTGTGACATCTTTTTGGATTATTAAAATTTTTGGAGAGCCAGTTTAGGATTCCAAAATGATATGTCTTATTCAGCTTTTGCTACATTATTTTAAAATGTCAGTGGTTAACCACAGTTCTATGTAACAAATTTTTTTACCAAGCCTCATTAATATTCATCTCATTCCTGAAACTCTATAGTGTCAAGATACATAAGTACTTGAAGATTTCCTCACTTCCAGATGGTTCATTCTTCTTGTCGTTTGAGGTTTTTCCCTCTTAGCCACCACACCCCTGTGTTTAAATATCATTCACAGTGACATTGTTTGATATATACACTCACCACTTTTATAACATAATTGGATAGAGATAAACAAGTTTCTCGGTATAGCTGGTGGTTTATTTTGCTCTACTATGGGAAATAACTCACTATTTGAATACACATCTCACCAACTGCTTGAAAGATATGATAAATTGAGAATTCTCTGAGGTGAATTAATACATTTTATTGCCTGGTTATGCTGCATTTTAATATGAAGCCACATAAAATATCAGTTAGATTTTGTTCTGGCTTTACAGGGGTATAAGCTGTACTCAATAACCCCTGTCAAGTAAAGGTAAAATTCTAATTAAGCAATAAATCCATACAAAATTTTAGAGACAGTTAATGACTGCCTTGAATTTTTTATAACAGCAATACTGTATTAAGAAAGCATTAACTTCTATAGCATGGTTGGCATGGCTGTGTGGGGAAAAATTATCCATCCGTAGAATTTTATAATTAATTTCACATCAAGTAAATTTGGATAAGTCTATAATAGTCCTAATCTAACTCACCAAAGAGTTTCTTTAAAACCTTTCCTGATGTAGCAGTAAAGCTGGCAATTTCTATATTGGTTAACGCTTATGGACTATGTCTACATTATCTGATGTGATCCTCACAAAAATATTGTGAAATAGTTAATGAAAGTGACATTGTCCCCATTTTTCATATCAGGAAATGGAAGCTTAGAGAAATTGAGTAATTTGACAAAGGTAACATCTGAACTAGTTAAGTGACAGAATTAGGAAATGAACTAATCACTTCTGATTCAAAGTCTAAATCTCATCTTAATCACTGAAAGAGTACAGAAGATACCACTCTTTATTGAAATAAAAAAAACACAATTTTGTTTTCAAGTCTATAGGTTTCAATATTATTTTACTTTCAAAATATTTTAATTTTATAAAAATAATTTATTTCTTGATGTACTTTGGTGAAATTAGAAGGTGAATATTCAAATTAGTCATCCTATCTTCTGACCATTTCATGAAATATTGAAGACTATGGAACATTCTGTATTATTGTCACTACATAATTGCATTAATGATTGATTAACTACTTAAAAAAAATAATAATTGTTCTAAACCATGTTGTAATTCACAAACTAACCTGAATCACCATGTTAGGGTAATTGTCATTTTTTCGCATATTTTCCCTCCCAGTTTCCAGTTCTTTCCCTTTAACTTTCCACTGATTACTCTCTTGCCTTATCTAAAATGTTGATAATTTTTATTTCAAATACTGCATTTTAAAGTCAAATATATCAACTAAAATCCCCCAGAACAACAACAAGAAGAGCACACACACACTTGGAATTCATCTCAGTATTTCCCAGACATCTCTAGATGTGCTGTCTCCCCTTGACTACACTTGAGCATCATATCTATTCTTGACCTTCTGGAAAATTGGACTCCTGATATTACATCACCCTGGGCTTTTGGAAGCATACATTGATTTCATGTTGCTCAGTTCTAAACCCCCAGAGCACAACCAATGCCTGTACCACCACCACCACAATCACCACTTCCACTACCCCTTTTAAGCCTGTGTTAGACTTAAAGATCCAGGAGAAAAGTGTCTGTCTTCTTTGCTTTCATTTCTATCCCCAGTGTTTACCACAGAGCCTGGAACAGAAATGCTTTAGTTAAAGTCGTAGGAGTTAGTGAGATAAGATATAGAAAGAGAAGGGAGGAGACCCCAGGACCAAGGCTTTGGGGATGCTCATGTTATGATGATTCAGCAAGAAAGACTAAAGAAGAATGGTCAGGTGTTACATAAAAAGCTAAGGAAAGGAGGATGTTCATGAAAGAGTCATACTTAACAGCATCAAAAGTCATAGATGTTAAAAGAGGTAGAGATTAAGGAAAGATTTGACTTGGTATTTAAGATAACATTGGTAACTTTCAACATCTGCAGGCCTTAAATTCAGTTCATGATTTTTAAAACAAATATTTTGATAACTACTTAAAGAAAACTGATGTCTTTGTAATTCTATATATTTTATTTTATGCATATAAAAGACTATTTTGATAAAGGGACAATAGAATACACTATATTTCCAAAAGAGTCCATGATAAATAAAATAAACAAAAGGTTAAGAACTCCTAGTGTATAAAGTATTTTCAATCAAATTGTGTATTTAAAGTTGTATGTAGAAGAGGTTTTGGTGTGAGTAGGATGTGAGAAAATGGTTCAATAATTGTAGACAACTATTTATAGAAATGAGTTTTGATATCTTTAAGAATTCATATGGTTAACTGCTCAGATGAAGCTAGGGGAAGGTTGGCTTTGAACATGCATTGGGTAATGCATTGATATATTGTGGTGTCATAATATTCCTAAACCATTATTGTTTTGCCTTTATAAAATCTATAATAATCTATGATAGGAGTGAGTAATCTGTGGCCTCAAGGTCACATGTGGTCTTCCAGGCTGCAGGTTGCCCACCCCTGATCTATGAAAAATGGGGAATTGTCTCTCATGGTAATTAAAAAATTATTTTAAATACTGCTGCTATGAATATTTTTGCAGCTAAAGGTCTGTTTTCCTTTTGATAAAAATTATAGCAAAGAAAAGCCCATATTATATATCTGTAGGAAATGTATAAATGTGTAATATATTACTATATGATGTTATAGCTATATGAATTTGATACATTTAAATATATAATTATATGACTTATAATATATGTAATGCATAATATGATGTGTAATATAGCTTCTTTGCATTATAAAATTAGAATAAATTATAATCAAATGTATGTACATTTTACATAGTCATATAATGGAAATTTCTTATATATTTGTGTAATATGTAAGAAATATATTCCTATAGTAAAAGCACAACAATCTGAAATAAGTAAAAGAAAACAAATAGCTATTGTAGCTATTAGAGTTACATTTTCCCTAAAATATGCAGAAATCTATCACAGGAGGTGTGACAATTTTTCCATACCTATTATAGCATAGACACGGATCTATTTAGTCCCCCATTAATTTTAATCCTAATGTCAATTTGTTGAATTATGGACAAGGAAGGATGTATTTAATTTTTGTTACTACATTTGATCATGATGATTTTAATTGCCTTAAATATGGTCATATAAAAAAATTCTGTGGGCTGATGAGAAATGGGTATATCCCTTTCTATTCCCAGTCACAAATCTCTAGAGAACTACCAATCTATAATCTCCAGAGATCTATGACATCTAGCTACTAAAACTAATTCATTTCATACAGTACAGAATTCTTTTTTTTTTAATTTATCTTCTTTTCCTCAGAGTCCTAATGACTTAAATTCAACAACTCTGATTATTTCTGGACATCATGACTTCAAGAACAGTCACTTAACATCTCTGCAATTCATGTTTTCTTTCAATATTGATGTAATTTTTTTTTGTTTTTTCCCCTGCCACACAGTCATCAACTTCTGCATGTTTGTATTTTATCCAATGTTAGTTACGTGATTAATTTACTGTTCTATATCTTTCATTTTCTCTTTCATGGGCCTCCACCTCTTTGCAGAAAATATCTAACATGTCAAAGTTCTATAATATTCTATGTATATGTCTGCTTTCAATTCTATGTTAAAACCATGCTCTCACCTAATTTTGTGTTCTGACAATTTCCTTTTTTTCTCCCTTCTGCCTTATCTGCTTTCAGTGCTGCTCGGATCCTAATTGCAGTCATCATCAATCTTTTCCTGTTTGTGCTACCTGGTCAGGACACTGTTCAGAGTAAACTCTGGATGGAGAAGATTGGTCTTTAATTGGTTTTCAGTACTCTTTCCTGAAGGCATGAAAGTTCTTTCCCTTCGCCTATAGTTCTTATTTTCCATCCTGCCCTTTCCAATCACTTTTTGAGACTAAACTGAATGTCTTTATCTCATTTTATTTGGTGGTGGTATTTCAGGTTGAGTTTTTCCCATGGAAAGATGAGAAGGGAACTCTCCCCCTCCACCCCTGGATTTTAAGGCCAGAGAGACTGCTTGCACTTTCTTCACCTTATAATTGAATTTGAGCATGGGGTTACTGAGTAGGATCTCTGAATACTTATGTTATCTCATGACATTTCCTGAGCCTTTTAAAAATATGCTGTCGGGTGTTTTCGTTTTCTTTTTTTGTGGATTCAGTCCCTATTGAGCTATATGTCACATTATTCCCTTTTTGTGAGGGTTTTACAAAAGAAACTACTTTAACATCTTCATAGTTACAGAAAACATCAGTAACTTTCTACCTGTTATAAATGGTACCCAGCCCCCACACAATAAATATATAATTGTATGTGAACAGTAACTTTTCTAGGAAAAAAATGCCTTCCAAGTGCCCTTTTGAATTAAAGACATCCATATCCATTATGCCCCAAATTGGCAGCTTATAAACACTGGGATAGGGCCAAATGATCTAGCTAGCACAATTAAATTATATTTGAAATCAGTGTTTGACATTGCCCATAAATCATTTTATTATGCATAGACAACAGCTATTGTTCCTCCCCCAATATATTATTTGTTAAGGAAGCATTTTGTCAGGTCTGTTATTTTGTATCATTGGTTACAGTACCAGCACTCTTTGGGAAGATTCCTAAATAAATGAATTCCTAACAATAAAATTGAAGACAGCCAGGAGAATGAAAAAGAGACACTTTTAAGCCTCTTGTTGAACTGAATTCATTTTGATTATCCTCCTAAATGTAACTCATGGTTTCTCATGGCAATGCATTCTTGCTACTTTATTGCTGCCTGATGGAATGAAAGATCCAATAAGTAAGTCGTTTCAAATATCACACCCCCAATACAGTTTTTTGAATTTATTTAGTATTTTGTTTTTCCCCAGTTAATATAAAAACAATTTTTAGTATTTGTTTTTAAAACTTTGAGTTCTGAATTCTCTCCCTCCTTCCCTTCCTCCCCACCCACCACCATTGGGAAGGCAATCAATTAGATATAGGTTCTACATATGTAGTCATGCAAAACATTTCCATACCCAATACAGTTTTGATAGTGTCATCATTATGGAGTAGCAGCTGCTATAGAATTTTATTATTATTTAGGGGATGTAATTTTTGAAATTTTAGAGTTTGTCGCATATGACTCTGAAAATATCGAAGTATCCACACCATCAATTTCAGTCAGAAATTGTATTCTGACATATGCTCCCTTGACAGCTTCTTTTACTACCTTGGTTTCAATGATCAACCCTTTACAGATGACTTCCAAATCTATATTTCAAAATGGGATGTCTCTTCTCAGTTCAAGACCAGCACACCCACCTGTCCCAAGGAGATTTCTCAAAATGACACCCCATTAGAACTTCAAACTTGACTCCCCTAATTCTTCCCTTTTACTGCACTATTGCTATCAGTAGCAATAGCAATAACCCCATCACTCATGCTTAAAATCTGGGATTCCTTTCGTTCTATTCTCATCTTCATCTCTCATATCTAATCAGTTACCAACTCTAGTGAATTGAATTTCTGCATTGTCATTCATATCTCCCTTTTCCATTAATATAACCTTATTACATGCCATTAATGTCATTCCCATATAAAGTATATTTATATATAAAATCATGCCTGTATTGATAGGAGCACCAGTCAGTAAACAAATAATTACAAATAATGTTCCTGCCACTGCTGCATATGCACATATAGAAAAAATGAAACAATCCTTACTCTCAAGAAATTGTACTCGGATAGAGAAGAAAACAACTTTATGAGGGCAAGAGCCCTATATTATTTAATCTTTATGATTTGTACATATTAAGAGCTTAATGCAATTTTGTTGGAGTTAAAGATGGAAGGTGATCTTAGTCATCTTTAGAATTTATATCTGGGAAGTTAGTTGATTTCAGTTCATAATACATGGTTGTTCATGGTTATCATGTGAATAAAAAAATCCTTTGCTATATCTTCCATATATAAGAAGAATAGATCCATAAGAAGCAATTAGCAGAATGAATAATTCAATTTTTAAAAAAGTCCTATTTTATCTGGTTAATTTCAAGAAAAGCTTGAAGTATTCAATTTTCTCAGTTCTTCAGTTCTCTAAATTGGTTAAGTATTTATACTATAGTGAATGGCATAAAGACTGGATACATGATTCCACTGAAATAGTTAACTTCTAGAAGAAGATATTCCCTCTTCTAATTCAGGTCAACACCTTTTCTGCAAAATAATCTTAGAGAACTGACTAGGGCACTAGAAATTTTGACTCAGCAGAGGCAGTTCCAGTAGTATGTGTCAAAGGTGGGACTTGAAATCAGGTTTTCCCATTTCTAAGGCCTATCCTCTGTCCATTACACCATGCTGATGCTAAGAATCAACGAATATAAAATTATTTCATACGCTTCACGTAATTTGCTATGACCCCACTTAACAACTTCATAGTAATAAAAAAGTATGTGATCTCCAGGCAATGGTTATATTATATTCACCAGCCATTGTAAATGGGATCGATTTTCATTTAGTTATAAATTTAAAGATGGAAGGGACCAAAGAGGTCATCCATTCTATCACAATCCCTCAACCACCACTTTTATAAATATTTACACCTATGCAATATTCTTACTGGTATGGTCTAGGGTTGTCTTACCTATGACTTTACAGGTGTGTTCAACTTGAGCTAATCTGATACACAGAAATCTGTTTAAAAAAAAGGGATTATGCTTCACTTTACAAATGGTTTCTTTGCTTGTCAAAAGGTCATCCCACAATATTCCTCAAAATAGCAAAACCTCAGTATGCTTAAAATTCAATTCAATTTAACAAACACTATCCAGACACTTGCTATTTTTAGAACATTCTGTTCAGGACTAGGGAGATGTGAATTTAAACAACACAAACTTCCGGTACTCATGAATTGCACTCATTTCGTGGGTGGTGGTGGTACTGGTGCTGGTGGTGCTGGTATCGGTGGTGGTGGGTAGTGGGTGGGTGGGTGGGGTTATGAAACATTCACAAATCAGAAATAGAACACAAAAATATAAGAATGTAGCATCGAAATACTATACAAGGTCCCAGGAATGAAGGTTCATTTGTATCTGGTGATATCAGTGACTGCTTCATGGAGGAGTGGGTATTGAGCTGGTAAAATTTAATTTACTAAGATTTGCTTTACACATGGCTTTTTAGTGATATCTCAGTTGCTCACAGTGGTGGCATACTTTTAATTCATAGTGTTTCATAGGCTCAAAATAGCTATATATCTCCTCAAAAACCCACTGGGCTTTTGGAATTATATTAATACAGGAGAAGAATGTCTTCACCAGATGCCTCACTTCTACTCTGTTAACTAAATACTTTAGTTCAAGTCCTTCAGTCTGATTGATGATTTGAAAATGATATGCTTTACTTTTTCTATACACCCCAGCACAAAAATAAAACTTGCACAAACCCACATCAAAATATCATGTCTCTTGTATTTCACAGGCATAAATAATGATCTCCACAAATGCAATCACAACTCTTCCATGCCTTTGTAAATAGTTTTCAGGAGTTGCTGTAGAACAAAAAATCCTTGCATCAAAAAGTCTTTTAACTGGTATCCAATACTTTAGCAATGAGAGCCTTTGACTAACATGGTCTTGATCAACACCTGAATCCTTTCCAACTCTGAAGGAAATGCTTGAGTTTTTTCCTCTGCTGGCCCAACTTTCATTGTATTTCTGTGGAACTCATTGGTAAAATGAACATATTGGACTGGATGGCCTCAATGAACCTTTGCAACTCTAAATCAATGATCCTATAATTTTCAGATACCAAGGGTCAACTCCCTGCAACATTGGGACACCACAGTATGAATATAGATGAGGAATTTGCAAATTTAGTTACTCTTCAAAAATACATGAAAACACATTTCAAATGTAGCAATGATTGATATGCTATAATCTATGTCCAAAGAAGGAAGAATAGTTTTGTAAATACTCTCTGAACATTTTATCTATTTTCTCAGCTAGTAATAGAACTTATGTGTACTCCAAGTCATATGAACCACAAGATGGTGGAAAAGACATTTTCTTTAATTCCTACAATTTTTCAAAGCTCTCTAGAACAGAACTTACTTTCAAAAATAAAGCAACTTTAGCTGTCTCCATGGTGTATGATACCCAGAATCTTAAAAAACAGGTAGAAAAACCCAGCAACCTAGAAACAGATGCTTGCTTACCCTGAATTCACTCAGCACCCTTCCCTCCCCATGCCAAGCTACTGATAAAAGGGATATACTAGCAGACTCAAGGGCATGACAGAAGCTTACATAAAATGCTGCCCCTAAACTCCACCCCCTCTTTCCAGTTCTGTAGAGACCCCAGCTATAGAATACAGCTAGAGTCAGTTCTGACCACTCAAAAGTCAGTTGAGGCAGAGACCTAGGCTGGTAAACCATGCACTGCCCAGTGTGAGAAGGGACTGAGACACTTTGAGATCCAGCATTTAAAGAAACCATGGTTCTTGTTGTTTGTTGTTGTTGGTGGTGGTCCTTTGTGACATTGGGAAGGTGATGCCATGACTTAAAAGTGAATTGGATTTAAGTGAGGCAGGGCTGTGCAAAGTCACCACCTCCTGAGCCATCTGGGTCTAGTGGCAAGACATAGATCAGGACAACTAGAGATAGCCCCACTTAAGGGAACTAAATTCAGAGAGGAGTGAGTCAGGAAGTAAGTAATAAGGAAAATAAGGAGGGAAAAAGACTGATAGTACCAATGATTTAAGGAAGAAAAAAATCTCTAAAACCCTTGAACATAAACAAATAAATCTCCAAGAAAAATAGCAACAATAGAAGGAAATATGGTCTCCATATCTAGTAAATGAATTCAGGCATCTATGAACAAATACTTCAAAATGAAAAAAGTTATCTAATGTTGGATGAGACAGAGGGTTTTAGGAGAACATGGAACCAGAATTTGGCTACCCTTTTGTGAAGAGCTTCTTCCTAAACAAGAAACTTTTACTTGCTTCAGGTATTTTGTCACTTATTCAGTATGCAAAAAAGAAAGTCTCCCTTTCAATTAACTAATTAAATGAGCAGTACTCCATCATGCCTTCTTTGTGCTTTCTCTCTTATATCTGGACCCCTTCATGATTTTTTCGACCACATCTCAGAGTCTCTTGCTTATTTTTTCCCCATATGATAAATTTAGCAATGAAAATGCTATCAAGGGTCATTACTCCAATCTACTCATTTTACAATAGAAGTAATCACAATGTGAAAAGATAACATGATTTGCTCAATGTCACAAATGTACTTTAAGTGCCAAGCCTAGAAGTTGAACTCAATTCTGGTTCCAAATTGAGTGGACCTCCCATTATATCACTGTTCCATTTTTTGAAATAGAGAGATGAAAACCAATGCCTGGAAAAACAGAGACATGAGGATAATACCCAGACAAGGGCTGTATCACAATACTTCAATTTAATCTTTTTAATTTTTTTTCTACAGCTTAGTCTTTTAGACATATTTGTTAGCTTTCAATTTTGGCAACTTGAAAGATCAATAATAGAAAAAAAACATGGTGCCCCTCCAATAAAAAAAATTAAAATTACTTTCTCCTTTTGATAATACCAATTTTAGCAGAAATGTGGCAGAGCTATAAACATATCAGCTTATAAAACTAAAGTCTTGATTTGAACTGGAAGGAACCTTAGACATACCAAGGCTTAGAGAAGCAAAATGACCTAATCATCAAGGAAATATATGTTTACATGACTAGCAAAAAGGGAAACGCCTTCACTAAATGTTAGATGTTTTCTAACTATTGTATAAAATTTCAAATTCCAAAGTCATGAGAAAAGTAACAAACATGATTGATTTTGTATTTTCATAATTTCCACAAAATTGCTTTAGGGAAACCACTTTCATTTACTATTATATCTTTAATAATATTTATAACATAAATTGAAGCTGGTGATTGTGCTATTTTCAGGACCATTTTATGACAAAGTTGAAAGATGCCATCTTGACATTTATGATATCAACCAACATGAAATTATAACTACTTTGACTCCAACCAGCCACAAATATATCTCAGTAAGGTTAAAGTTTAGATAGCAAATGTATTAAAACAACAAAATTTCTATCCTTGCCTATTTCCATTTTTTGTAAGTATAATTATTTTGGATCATTAGTTACTTATTAGAATAATCCATTTGTAAAATTAGTTTCAGGAATTACATATACAGTGCATGGTTATCCATACATTCTACTAGGTGCCATAACTCAAATCCTATATTCTTTAGGAGGCTTTTATTACTCCCTTTAACTGCCGGTGCCTTCCTTTTACTTACTCTTTACATATCTTGCATGGACCTAGTTATTTGCATGTTTTGTCTCCCATTAGACTACATACTCCTTGAGATCAGGGACTATTCTATCATTCTTTCCTTAGAGCTTAATGGAATGTTGAAACAGAGGAGTCACTTAATAAATGCTTGTTGATTTGATTTGATGGTAAATAAAATGCTTGAGTACAAGGCACTGTCCTAGCATTGTATACTAATTTTTAAAAGTCTTTGCCCTCAAGGTTCCATTCTGGCTGAGCATATACAACAACACATATGTGACAATTTAGGGATCCACTTAAGACAATACACAAAGATTTCAAATTAAAGCAATATGGAGAATAGACTGACTATAGATGGAAGGGGTCATCAGAGCAGGCTAGCATCTTTAGCAACCACTAATATCTGATATGTACCTTTCAGATTGGCTAATTTGACAAAAAAGAAAGATGAAAAATGTTGGAGAGGATGTGGGAAAATTGGGACACTAATGCAGTGTTGGTGGAGTTGGGAACTGATTCAACCTATCTGGAGAGCAATTTGGAACTAAGCCCAAAGGGCAATCACACTACTAGGTCTGTATCCCAAAAAATAATAAAAGGGGAAATGAACTACATAAAAAATACTTATAGTAGCTCTTTTGTGGTGGCAAAGAACTGGAAATTGAGGGGATACACATATATTGAGGAAAGTCTGAATAAGTTTTGGTATGTGAATGTAATGGCATATTATTGTGCTATAAAAAACAATGAACAGGTGGATTTCAGTAAAACCTAGAATGACATACATGAACTGATGCAAAGTGAAGTGATCAGATTAAAGAGAACATTTTTACAGAGTAACAACATTATTGTGGAATAATCAACTATGAATAACTTAATTCTTCTCAACAATACAATGATGAGAAACAATTCCAAATGACTCATGATGAAAAATGCTATACATATCAAGAGAAAGAACTGATGGACTCTGAATGCAGTTTGCCACATGATATTATCACTTTCTTTATCTTTTTTCATGTTTTTTCCCCTTTGGGTCTGTTTCTTCTTTCACAACAGGACTAATATGAAAATGTTTTATATGTGTGCACATATATAATCTATTTAAAGTTTTTATTTTTTTTAGGGAGGGGGAAGAGAGAGAGAGGGAGAAAATTTGCAACTCAACTTTTTAAAATGAGTGTTAAAATTGTTTTTACATGTAAGTGGAAAAAAATAAAATACTATTTAAAATATCTGGTATGTGCTCTATAATAGATCTCATGTCAAGAAAAAATAATATAGTTATATACTTACAAAACTGGCTATGTCACATGTATTTTCTATAATCCAAATTCTTCAAGGCATGATTATCTTAGATCTCTGAAACTTGGGCTTTAACTGTCCTACAATCTATGTACTTTTATTCCATTTAAACAAGTCTTCCAATCCATGCAGTATGCATTCCATGCATGCCAAGATGGCAGAGTAGTAGAAAGAAGTGCAGCCCAGATTCCCCCTTGCCAACAGCAATTCCACAAAAATGGTAGTAAATGCACCAAAAAATCTATAATGTGGAAGAACTGGAAATTTAAAGGATCCCCATCAACTGGGGAATGGCTGAACAAGTTGTGGTATATGATTGTGATGGAATACTACTCTGCTCTAAGAAATTGGCTACATGATCTTAGAAAAACATGGAAAGTCTTGCATGAAATAAAGAAGAGTGAAATGAGCAGAACCAAGAGAACATTGTGTACAGTAATAGCAATATTGTTTTAAGAATGACTTTAACAAATAAGTTATTTTGTCTATTATAAATATTCTATAAAGGAAGGGCATATGAAGAAAAATGCTGTTTGCAACCAGAGAAATAATTGATAAATAGAAATATGTACATAATAGTTTTACACACACATATATTTGTATGTGTATATGTGCATACACATATATACCTATATGTGTCTATTTGTAGCCATCTCTAGGGCAGGGAGCAGGGGAAAAAAGAAAAAAAAAGAAATTTACATGATAATTTTGTTGTATATTTGAAAGGAATTGCAAGGTGTACATAGTAGATTTGCAATTTTATGTGCAATCATCTTTTTATTGTACTATATAATGGAAATACTTACTTTATTCCATAAATTAAAAATAAAACAATTTTTTAAAAAAGTAAATGTACCAGACTGAAATCTGACTTGGGAATCCATGAAAAATATCATAGTGAGCTATCTATCCAATGATGGTCAGCATAAGAAGTCAAAGATCTGGCCATGAGGACATAGTATAAAGTATCATAATACCTAGGGTCTGAAGGAGAACATAGGCTCTGCTGCACCCAGGCTTACAAAGTAGTCGGACAAAATGAGTTGCCAACAGAGTTACAGGATTGTAAAACAAACCTATAGAAATCATCAGCATTTTTGTATATCACCAACAATCTCCAGTTATAAGAGACAGAGAAATTCTACTTAGAGATACTACAAAATATTTGGGAATCTACCTGCCAAGATACACAAAAGAATGACATGACCACAATTACAAATTACTCTTTACACAAATGAAGACAGATATATATATAAAGGGGTAAATATTCATTGTTTATGACTAGACCAAGCTAACATGATAAAATCATAATATTATCTAAATTAACTTACTTATTCGGTGCCATACCAATCAAACTAAAAAAAGATTATTTTATAGAGCTAGAAAAAATAATAAAGTCAAACTCATAGAACAAAACCTTAATCATATCAAGAGAATTCATGAAAAAGTAAGAGGAAAGGACACCCAAGAGTAGTAAATTTCAAATTATACTATAAAGTTAAAACCATCAAAACAGTTTAGTACTAAGTAAGAAACAGAATGATCAGTAAAACAGATTAGGTACATAATATATAGATGTGAATGAGCACAGTAGCCTAAGAGCAGACCACAGTTGTTTTATAAGTCTAAATACTCTTTTAAAGGTGCAAGAATTCACTATTTGAAAGAACAAAGACTATTGGAAAAACTGGAAAGCAATAGGGAAGAAACTATTTTGGCAAGAAAATGTAATTTCCATTTATGGTAAGCATACAGAAGAGTTCCACGAAAATAAGATACTATTAAACCATGGAATAGCTGCAAACCATTGTGTGAGAATTCCTTCTGAATGGATTTTAAGGAATATTGTGAAAGGTCACCCATTATGAAGATTCTATATACAATCTTTCTAAGAACTAAGAGGATGGAGCAGTTAGCAAAATAAAGGTCCTTTTGATTCTGTAAATTATATAGAACAAAAAGCATGGCAAAGTTATTTTAAGTTATCAGATACAGTGGTTGTGGAAATAAATAAAAGGCAGTAGTCATGCTTCCTAGCCAGTGATTTACAACATCCATCTGTCTGCCTGTCTGTTTGCCTCTCTCTCTCTCTCTCTCTCTCTCTCTCTCTCTCTCTCTCTCTCTCTCTCTCTCTCCCTCCCTCCCTCCCTCCCTCCCTCCCTCTCTCTCTCTCTCTCTCTCTGTCTCTCTAACTATGATACACACAAACACACTCTATATGTTCTAGTTTAGATTAAAAATACTAAAAACTACAATAAGAAAGAAGAATTATTACATTTCTAGCTTGAGCTTATTATAGTGAAGGATACTCATTGTTATCAAAAGAGATGTCTACTGCTTTGATTATTAAAACTCCTAAAATTGACTAAGACTAGGTCCCCCATCACTAACTAATATTATTTGTGAAAACTCTCCCACATAGGAAAAACATCTTACTTAAAATGAGCAGGGAGAAAAACTTGCCAATAAAAGCATAGGCAATAACACTAAACAAGAATATACTAACGGTTATTCTTGAATATTGGCGTTAGATTTCAGTCTTTGATTCTTTACCTTTAGAGTCAGGGAAATTATGATTTTCCTGTGATTCATTTATGTGCACCATTTCCACTCATTATATACATTTAATTTTTTAAGTTTCAATTTTAGTTTAATGGAGCTTTTTAATGAACTGCCTTGAATATTTTATTTAGTACAAAGTTGATCACAAAATCATATGTGGACTCATGAGTTGAGAGGAAGGCATGGGGAGTTCTGTTGATGAACAGAGTGGGTAATAGAGATAACATATTAGAAGAGGTACATTTTATTTTTAACAAGGTCAAGAAACCACTTTGAAAGAGATGGTAATCTTACCCTGCCTGCATTGACTCTCCCAGAGTACCTTAATTCTAGTCTGAAAACAGGGATGTGTGAGCCATTGCAACTTGCCTGGATTTTTCCAGTCCATTAAATGCCATCTACAGCAAAAAGTCAGCAGTGCTCAGGATGATTCAGATTAGGTGGCAGACAGCAGTGACACTGTTGGATGGTTTTTATGGTGCCTTCAGGTAAAGGATTGGTATCTTAAAAGCAGCCAAGTTAAGTTCAATATGAATATGTTTCACCTCATTGCTAAACTTCTTCTCCTGGTGCTTTCAGTTAAATCTGTTGGTAAAATGGCATATAACATTTTGCTTTTGGGCTTAGGGTTGTTTTTCTTGATTTCTGACTTCCAATTATCTTCCTCAACTTTAAGAAACCTGATGAAATAAAAGAAATTGAACTGAATAGGAAGTACTAAGTGTGTGTGTGTGTGTGTGTGTGTGTGTGTGTGTGTGTTTCCTTCTGATATTCAAAACATATACAAAAGGCAAAATAGGGTACCTGGCTGAAAAACAAAAACAACAACAAACAAACAGACAACAACAAACAGATTCCCAAGCTGGAAGAGACTATAGAGTCCATTGTGCCTAACACTATAATTTTGTAAAGGAAAATATTGTGTGCCAAAAAAGTGAAGCAATTTGTTCATGGAGAAATGTGGTGGTGCCCAAGCCAGGATTAGATGCCAGGCTGACATTCTATCTCTCAGAGTAATATCTACTTCACTATTTCAAGTACATTTAAAAAAATGTATTGGTATTATCATTCCTCCAATGACACAGAGGAAAATGTAAACCTGGGGGGCAGAGCCAAGATGGCAGCTGGAAAGCAGGGCATGCCTAAAGCTCTCCCCCAGGACCCTCCAAACACCTATGAAAAAATGGCTTGGAAAAAATTCTAGAACTGCGGAACCCACAAAATAACAAAGGGAAGCAGGGCTTCAGACCAGGACAGCCTGGGTAGTCACTGGGTAAGGTCTATCACACAGAGCTAGGAGCAGAGCAGAGCACAGCCTCTTGTGGGATGCACCCAGACCAACCAGACTGCGACCTGGGCAGAACAGGCCCTAGCTCCCTGAATCAGAGAGCTGTGGCAGTTACCAGACTTCTCAACTCACAAACACCAAAGACAACAGAGATGGTTAGTGGGAAAAAACTTCAGGGACAGAGTAAAAGGAGTTCACAGTTTGGCCACTGCCCTGGGGGTGGCGGAGGTGGTGCAGCTCTGAGGAACTACAGCTGCAGTTGCTTCAGGCCCCAGGCCCACCTGGTGAGAAGAATTAAGTGGCGGATCTGAGCAGGAGTGCAGAGCCTGTTCAGATTTAAGTCACAGGCCAAGTTGGTGGTTCTTGGGGGAGGAGGAGCACTGCTGTGGCAGACCTTGCTGTGTAGAAAAAGCTCTGAAAACAACAGCCCAGCCCATAAAGCTTGGGACAAAGTACTCTATACTCTACAAGCGGTCATACCCTGACGAAAATCCCAAGGGTCAAGTAGTTGGCTGGGAACATGGCCAGGCAGCGAAAACGCACTCAGATTCAGACTCAGACTTTGGAATCTTTCTTTGGTGACAAAGTCCACCAAAACGTACAGCCAGAAGAAGTCAACAAAGTCAAAGAGCCTACATCAAAAGCCTCCAAGAAAAACATGAACTGGTCTCAGGCCATGGAAGAGCTCAAAAAGGATTTGGAAAAGAAAGTTAGAGAAGTAGAGGAAAAATTGGGAAGAGAAGTGAAAATGATGTGGGAAAACCATGAAAAATAAGTCAATGACTTGCTAAAGGAGACCCAAAAAATAGAAGAAAATAACACCTTAAAAAATAAACTAACTCAAATGGCAAAAGAGCTCCAAAAAGCAAATAAGGAGAAGAATGCCTTGAAAGGCAGAATTAGCCAAATCGAAAAGGAGGTCCAAAAGACCACTGAAGAAAACACTACCTTAAAATTTAGATTGGAGCCATTGGAAGCTAGTGACTTTATGAGAAATCAAGATATTATAAAACAGAACCAAAGGAATGAAAAAGTGGAAGACAATGTGAAATATCTCATTGGAAAAACCACTGACCTGGAAAATAGATCCAGGAGAAATAATTTAAAAATTATTGGACTACCTGAAAGCCATGATCAAAAAGGGCCTAGATATCATCTTTGAAGAAATTATCAAGGAAAACTGCCCTGATATTCTAGAGCCAGAGGGTAAAAGAGAAATTGAAAGAATCTACAGATTGTCTCCTGAAAAAGATCCCAAAAATAAGACTCCTAGGAACATTGTTGGCAAATTCCAGAGCTCCCAGATCAAGGAGAAAATACTGCAAACAGCCAGAAAGAAACAATTTGAGTATTGTGGAAACACAATCAGGATAACGAAAGATCTAGCAGCTTGTACATTAAGGGATCAAAGGGCTTGGAATATGATATTCTGGAGGTCAATGGAGTTAGGATTAAAACCAAGAATCACCTACCCAGCAAAACTGAGTACCATGCTCCAAGGCAAAATATGGACTTTCAATAAAAAAATAGTACTTTCAAGCTATTTCAGTGAGAAGACTAGAGCTGAATAGAAAATTTGACTTTCAAACACAAGAATCAAGAGAAGCATGAAAAGGTAAACAAGAAAGAGAAATCATAAGGGACTTGATAAAGTTCAACTGTTTTGTTCACATTCCTACATGCAAAGAATTCATGAGACCTCAGTATTAGGGTAGATGAACGGAACGTACATACATACATACATACATACATACATGTATATATATATATATATATATGTATGTATATATGTAGACAGAGGGCAAAGGGTGAGTTGAATATGAAGGGATGATATCTAAAAAATAAAATCAAATTAAGGGATGAGAGAGGAATATATTGAGAGAGGGGGAAAGGGAGAGATAAAATGGGGTAAATTATCTCGCATAAAAGTGGCAAGAAAAAGCAGTTCTATAGGAGGGGAAGAGGGGGCAGGTGAGGGAGAATGAGTGAATCTTGCTCTCATCGGATTTGACCTGAGGAGGGAATAATATACACCCTCAATTGGGTATCTTACCCCACAGGAAAAGAAGGAGGAAGGAGATAAAAATGGGGGATGATAGAAGGGAGGGCAGATAGGGGGAGGAGGTAATCAAAAGCAAACACTTTTGAAAAGGCACAGGGTCAAGGGAGAAAATTGAACAAAGAGGGATAGGATAGGAAGGAGCAAAATATTTTTAGTCTTTCACAACATGCTTAATGTGGAAGGGTTTTATATAATTATACACATGTGGCCTATGTTGAATTGCTTGCCTTCTTAGGGAGGGTGGGTGGGGAGGCGAGAGGGGAGAGAATTTGGAACTCAAAGTTTTAAAAGCAGATGTTCAAAATAAATGTTTTGCCTGCAACTGGGAAATAAGATATACAGGCAATGGGGCATAGAAATCTATCTTGCCCTACAAGAAAGTAAGGGAAAAGGGGATGGGGGGACTAGGGTGACAGAAGGGATGGTTGACTGGGGAATGGGGCAATCAGAATATATGCTATCTTGGAGTTGGGGGAGGGTAGAAATGGGGAGAAAATTTGTAATTCCAACTCTTGTGAAAATCAATGCTGAAAACTAAATCTATTAAATAAATAAATAATGATAAAAAAGAGGAAAAAAATGTAAACCTGGAAAATTATTGTATCATTTATTCAAAAGTTAAGACCTTGTCTAATTAGAAATTTTGGGGTGTTAGGATTTACAAAAATTTCTAAGCTTGTTATTTTTAGTCCAGTTCCTGTTGAAAATGCTCCTGGCTTATGTTAGTCAATTTTAAGGACTTAAAAAGTACTGTATAGTAAATGTAATTAACAATTATTTTAGGAGCATATGCAATGGATGGCATAACTAATTTAAATGGAACCTAGCTTAGCATATTTAAATATAACTACATAACCTGCACATATACATTTGTGTGTGTATATGTACATATATTTATAAATATACATGTGTTTATATATATATATATATATATATATGCACATATGTTATACACACACACACACACACACACACACATACATCTTAAATTAAATTAGTGTGTCCCGATGTATTCCTTTGGTCCTCCATTTCTTAGTTGTTACACTATGGAAAAGAATGGAATGAGTGTTTATAAAGTACCTAATATGTGCCAGGCTCAGTACTAATTTCTTTTCAAATATTATCTCTTTTTATCTTCACAACAATTCTGCAAAGTAGGGACTATTCTTTTATCTATTTGCTGTCCCATGACTCCAAATGGATTTTTTCAGTCATACTTCCTTTCCTATCTTAAGTTCTCATTCCATATCTTATTGTCTCAGATGCTAGATCTCTCTGCTTTCTAAGGTTACCATTAGTTAATCTGACTATCTCCTTGTACTAAAGAACTAATAAGAAATGGTTCTATTAGCTCCGGAGAGCCCATTCTATCCAATTCCACACATAGGAAACACATAAGTTTGAGAAGGGTCTTCCAGAAATAATAAATAATAATTATTCAATGAATATTTTACTGTACATAATGCGGTCATGTGTTCAATTTGTTAACATATATATTTTTCTTTTTATATATCATTTCCCCTCCCCCACATCCCCAGAAGGCCACAATATAGTGTAGATATGTTTCTTAATATATACATACACATACAGATATTTACATACACTTATACATATATACATGCATATATAGACATATACTTTCCCAAACATACTCTGCTCCTGATCTTAGTTTTTATGTTTGTACATATCTCTTGTTTCCTATCCCTCCTGCCTCCTCTGCTTTCTTCTACCCACTACCTTGCCCTTCTATTACTTGCCACTCCCTCCTCTGCCAAATATCTTGTCCTCCTATTACTTGCCTTCCCCCCTCCAAGGATCCCTTCCCTATCCTCCCATTCCCATTAACCTAAACACCCTTATATACCCCCCCTTAACCATTCCCTCATTCTCCCCCCTAAAGAACCCTCCCTTCTCTTCTCCTCCCTCTCTGTGTCCCTATCATTTTATTTCTTCTAAATTTAGAAGACTTTTATAGTCTTCTAAATATATATGTATTGTTCCCTTTTATACCCATTCCTGATGAAAGTAGGTAACCAGAACTACCAGCCCTCCTCCCTCATATAATTCCTCTGTATTCTTTCTTCTTCTTGAGCTTCATTTGTATAAAATAGTTACTCTCTTTAGCTGTTCCTAAATGGTTTTACTTTTTAAAATTCATATCATAATCAGGCTTACTCCGATTTTTCTTATGGGCTAGCCAGTTATTAATAAGAATCTTAGACATACATTTTACATTGTCTGTCCTCATGAATCTCTTATAATTAGTCTTCAGTATATACTTTATGTTTTTCTTGGTTCTTGTATGTCGAATCTTCTGTTAAGTTGAGGATTTTTTTACAATGTCTTGAAAGTCTGAAAGTTTATCAGATGTTCATTTTTATTCAAAATAATACTTAGCTTTGCAGGGTATGATATCTTTGGCTAGAGCTCCAGGTCTTTTGTTCTTCTAAATATTGTGTTCCAAGACCTGCAGTCTTTAATGTCTCTGGGCTAGGTCTTGTGTAGTTCTGATTGTGGCACTCTCATATTTAAATTGTTTTAATCTTGATGTTTTTAATATTTTATCCTTGATCTGGGAGTTTCTGGATTTGACTGTGATATTCCTATGAGTTATCCTCATAGAATCTCTTTTAAGTGTTGATGGATGGATTTTTTCTATTTCTACTGCCCCACCTTGTTCTAATACTTCAGGATAATTTTCTTTAATTATTTCTTGTATTGTTGTATCAAGATTCTTTTCTTGATCATACCTTTCAGTTAGTACAATTATTTTTATATTTTCTCTTCTTGATCTATTTTCTAAATCTATTTTTTCTTATAAGATGTTTCACTTTCTCTTCTATTTGTCCATTATTCATGTTTTGTTTAGTTATTTCTTGATCTCTCATAATTTTGCTGGCCTCACCTTGCCCAATTCTAATTTTCAAGGTGTCATTTTCCTCCTTAAGATTCTGGATCTCATTTTCTAATGGGTTAATTTTCCTTTCATAACCTTCTTGTTTTTCTTGGATTATCCTTTTTTTTTAGTTTTTCCTCCATCTCTGTCATTTGATTTTTAAAGTCTTTTTAAAGATCTTCTATCAATTCTTTTGGGGCAGGTGACTATTTGACATTATTCTTTGGGGGTTTCTTTACTTCAGTGTCCTCTTCAGAAGATGAACCCCAGTCATCTCTATTCCCATAACAGGTCTCTATGGCTGGATTCTTTCTCCTTTGCCTGTGCATTTTTTTGTGTTAATAGATTGATCTTTGTAATCACTTCTAGCCCTGAGGTATGAGAAATGGTGCCTCTTGCCCCAGATCTTCAGTTTTCCTCTCTAGCCTGGAACCAAAGACAAATCTCCAACCTCCTGTAAGTGCCCACAGCCAGGGGTTTTCTGCCCCACTGCTTCTGTACTCACTAGTCTTGTGGTGTTTCCTTCTTGCCCCCACCACCACTCTTTGCAGCATAGCTGGGTATGATGTTCCTCATCAACAGAGGTTCCCTCACTCTTCCTTGTCTCAAAAACCCAACTCCCTTCACTATCCCAGGGTGAAAAGTTCCTGTGGCTGAGGATGAGGCAGCCTCTCAAAACAACTACCCCCAGGACTTACAGCTTGATGTTTAAGGGGCTTGCTGCTTGTTGTTAATAGGGAAACTTGCAGAGGGGTGGAGCCAAGATGGCCACATAAAAACAGCATCTTACCAGAGCTCTCTCACAAGCTCTGTCAGATACCTATAAAAAAGTGAATCTGAGCAGATTTGAGAGAGTTAGAAACTGCTAGCCATCTGAGTGGGGCAAATTTCCAAGCCAGGAGAGTATAAAAGGTTGGTGGGACAGATCTGTAGGCTGGGAGAGCACTTGGTGGGTGGAGTTGCACCAGACAGCACCAAAACAGAAGCAGCTGCTAAATCTAGCCAGCAACCCAGGCTGGGAGAAAGCTGGGTGCCCGAAACTGGCAGAGATCCCCAGGCCTCCCAACATAGGATGGGAGTCTGTCAAAGCTATGAGAGGCAGCAGGGCAATGCCACCGACTATGAGACATCAAATCCTGAGCCTTGCAGCCCAAAGGTTAGAAACACTTTTTCTTGAACTTCCAGGAGACATGACGGCCAGGAAAATGGCTTTAATCCCTCCCCCCTGACCCAGAGAATTCCTCGGGGAAAAATGCTGGAATAGAGGAGACAGAAGTGGGGCTTCAGTGGCTGAGCAATGGGAGTTCCTGAGTCCTAGAGGGGCAGAGCCAGCAGGGGTAAACACCAAGAGCCCAGATGTATCTTTGAACAGCCAGGGGAAGTGGCAGACAACAGCACAGACAACAAACTGTTGCTGAAGAGCAACAGTGCTGGAGAGCAGCCCAGGGGAAGAGGAGACTTCAGGCATCCAGACCCATCCCCCACACCTCAGGAAACTCCAGCAACTAGACTCACAATCCTCAGAACAAGAAACCTGGGACAGAGAGCCTTGAGTCCCAAAAGAAGAAATTCATTGTAAAGCCAGGAAAAAGCTAACCAACATGAAGAAGAACATGAAAAAACCGAGGACCATTGATTCTTTTTATGGAGACAGGCATGATTAAAATACCAATTTGGAAGAGGATAGCATTGACACTATAACCACATCTGATACCTCAAAAAGGAATGTGAACTGGTCTCAAGCCCAAAAAGCATTACTAGAAGAACTGGTTTTATGAAAAAAAAAAACAATAAAACTGATAAGCCTTTGGTCAATTTGATTATAAAAAAAGAAAGAAAAAAATCAAATAACCAGTATCAAAAATGAAAATGGTGAATTTGCCTCTAATGAAGAGAAAATCAAACAATAATTAGAAATTATTTTGTCTAATTGTATACCCATAAATTTGACAACCTTAGGGATATGGATGAATAGCTACAAAAACATAAATTGCCCAGGTTAACCGAAGAGGAAGTAAAATGTCTAAATAACCCCATCTGAGAAAAATAAATTGAGCAAGTCATCAATGAACTCCCTAGGAAAAAATCTCCAGGGACAGATGGTTTTACATGTGAATTTTACCAAACATTTAAAGAACAATTAATTCCTATACTTTATAGACTATTTGTGAAAATAGAATTTTACCAAACATTTAAAGAACAATTAATTCCTATACTTTATAGACTATTTGTGAAAATAGGTGAAGAAGGAGTCCTACCAAGTTATTTTTATGATGCAAATATGGTACTAATACCCAAACCAGAAAGAGTCAAAACAGAGAAAGAAAATTATAGACCAATTTCCCTAATGAATATTGATGCAAAAATCTTAAATAAAATATTAGTAAAAAGAATGCAGCAACTTATCATGAGAATAATATACTACAACCAGGTCAGATTTATTCCAGGAATGCAAGGCTGGTTCAATATTAGGAAAGCTATCAGTATAATTGATCATATCAGCAAAAAAACTAGCAGGAACCATATGATCATCTCATTTGATGCAGAAAAATCTTTTGACAAAACACAACAACCATTCCTATTGAAAACACTAGAAAGCATAGGAATAAATGGACCCTACCTTAAAACTATAAGCATCATCTACCTTAAACCATCAACAAGCATTATTTGTAATGGGGATAAGCTAGATTCATTCCCAATAAGATCAGGGGTGAAACAAGGATGTCCATTATCACCCCTACTATTCAATTTGGTACTAGAAATCTTAGCTGCAGCAACAAGAGAAATTGAGGGAATTAGAGTAGGCAAAGAAGAAGCTAAATTATCACTTTTTGCAGATGATACAATGATTTACTTAGAGAATTCTAGAGAATCAAGTAAAAAACTACTTGAAGTAATAAACAACTTTAGCAAAGTTGCAGAATATAAAATGAACCCACGTAAATCCTCAGCATTCCTATACGTTACTAACAAAGCCCAACAGAAAGAGATAGAAAGAGAAATTCCACTCAAAGTTACTGTAGACACTATAAAATATTTGGGAGTCCATCTGCCAAGATAAATTCAGGGACTATATGAACATAATTATGAACCACTTTTCAAGCGAATAAAGTCGTATCTAAATAAGTGGAAAAAACATCAGTTGCTCATGGTTAGGCCAAGCTAACATAATAAAAATGATGATTTTACCTAAATTAATCTATTTAGTGCCATACCAATCAAACTACCAAAAAATTATTTTACAGAAGTGGATAAAATAATAACAAAATTCATGTGGAAGAACAAGAGGTCTAGAGTATCTAGGGTATTAATGAAAAGAAATGCTGGAGAAGGTGGCCTACCCATACCAGATATTAAACTGTACTGTAAGGCAGCAGTCATCCAAACTACCTGGTACTGTCCAAGAAACAGAGTCATGGATCAGTGGAATAGGATAGGTATGTGAGACGCAGAAGTCAATGACTATAGCAATCTACTCTTTGATAAACCCAAAGAAGCCAGCTTCTAGGCTAAGAATTCACTATTTCACAAAAACTGCTGGGAAAATTGGAAAATGGTATAGCAGAAACTGGGCATAGACCGATCTTTTACACCATATACCAAAATAAAGTCAAAACACGTTAATGATTTAGGAATAAAGGTTGATACCATAAGTAATTTGGGAGAGCAAGGAATAGTTTACCTATCAGATTTATGGAAAAGAAAAGAATTCATGACACAACAAGAGATAGAGAGCATTACAAAATGCAAAATAGATTATTTTGATTATGTTAAATTGAAATGTTTTTGTACAAAAAAAGCCAATGCAACAAAGATTAGGAGGGAAGCAGAAAATTGGGAGAAATCTTTACAATCAGTGTCTCTGATAAAGGCCTTATTTCTAAAATATACAGGGAACTGAGCCAAATATATAGGAATACAAGTCATTTCCCAACTGAGAAATGGTCAAAGGATATGAGCAGGCAGTTTTCAAAGGAAGAAATTAAAGAAATCTATAGGCATATGAAATAATGCTCAAAATCATCAGTACTCATTAGAGAAATGCAAATCAAAACAATTCTTAAGTACCACACACATCTCTCCTGTCAGATTGGCTAAAATGACTAAACAGGAAAATGATAAATGCTGGAGAGGATGTGGGAAAATTGGAACACTGTTACATTGCTGGTGGAGTTGTGAGATGATCCAGCCATTTTGGAGAGTAATTTGGAACTATGCCCAAAGGGACACAGGAATGTTCATACCCTTTGACCCAGCAATACCACTTCTAGGGTTGTATCCCAAAGAAATCACACAAGCAGGAAAAGGACCCATATGTACAAAAATATTTATAGCAGCTCTTTTTGTGGTAGCCAAGAATTGGAAATCAAAGGGATGCCCATCAATTGGGGAATGGCTGAACAAGTTGTGGTATATGAAAGCAATGGAATACTATTGTGATATAAGAAATGGGGATGATACCAACTTCATAATAACCTGGAAAAACCTACATGATATAATGCTGGGTGAGTGGAGCAGAACCAGGAGAACATTATACACGACCACAGATATATGGATTCTGTGGTGACTAACCCTGAGAGACTTTGCTCTTCTCAGCAATACAAGTTGCAAAGACAACTCCAAAGGACCCATGATAGAGAATGCTATATACATCCTTAGAAAGAACTATGGAGTCTGAATACAGATTGCGGCATACTTTATGCTTGCCTCTTTTTTTCCCCTGTGGCTTTTTTCTCATTTTGTTTTTGTTTCAGGGGTCATTTTTGGTTCTCTTTCTTCTTTCTCATGATTCATTCCATTGGACATAATTCTTCTTTACAACTTCACTATTGTGTAAACAAGTTCAATATAAAGTTACATGTGGAAGATGTATGCCATCTTGGAGGCGGGGGGAAGAAAGTCTGGAACTCAAACTTATGTAGAACTGATTGTTGTAAACTAAACTCTCAAAAATAAAACTCTCAAAAAAAGGAATTAAACCTTCCATGTTGTCCTATGGGAATAGGCAAAAAAACAACAACCCAGAACCTAGCTTTTAGCTGTTTACTCCTCACAGGGACCAAGCAGGGACCAAACCTGGTCCTGGGATTTTTCTTCAGATCTTCTCAAATTGTCCCAGGAAGATTCTGGTTGTGCCTCTATTCTTCTTTGTCTCCACCCATACTTTGTTCTCCCTAAATTGCTATTTTAACTCTTTTGTCAGGGTAAATCTTGAGAGCTTGGAATTTTCTGACATACTCCACCATCTTCCCAGAATCCTCTCCCAACATATAGATTTCTAAAAATAAACACCAGTATAGCTCAAGTAATACAGCTGTTCAAAATTCACCAGTAATCAAAATGTGCATTGGAACAATCTTGTGATTTCACTGATGTAGGGAGGTATCTTTAGGAAATTCCTCATGACATTATAGACATTGACACTTTCTCTGTAATAATGGTCAGGTAGTTTGTGCAGTAGTTAGAGTGCAAGGCCTAGTCAGGAAGATCTGAAGTCAAATTTGTCTTCACACACTTCCTAGTTGTGTGACCCTGAGCAAGTAACTGATTTGCCTTTGCCTCAGTTTCCTCATCCATAAAATGAGGTAGGGAAGGAAATAAAAAACATTTTTGAACCTTTGACAAAAAAAGTAAAAAAAAAAAACTCCAAATGGGATCACAATGAGTCAGGCACAACTTAAACAACTGAACATTAGCAACTCTAATTCATTGACTCAGATGGTTGACTGGGTCATTGAGATGATAGGTGATTTGCCCAAGGTATCAAAGGCAATATTCATTAGAAGACAAATTCAAACTCAGATTTCCCTGACTCTAAGATCTCTATCCAGTCATGGCAAGTTTTTTATGCTATGTTATTTTATTTTTTTGTTATAATTTCTGTAATGCTTATTGTTATTCAGTGGTTTAGTCATGTTCAACTTTTTGCAACCCCATAGACTATACTGTCAATGGGCTTTCTTGGTAAAGATACTGGAGTGGTTTTATCATTTTTTTGCTCCTATGGATTGAAGCAAACAGAGGTTAAGTGACTTGCCCAGAGTCACACAGCTAGTAAGTGTCTGAGGTTGGATTTGAACTCAGGTCTTTCTGACTCCAGACCCAGTATTCTATCCATTGAGCCATCTGGCTGTCCTATGCGCATGATCAACAAGCACCTACTCTGTGCTAGGCATTATTTCAGTATTCTGGACATTACCAAAACAAAGACAAAATAGCTTCTTGTCTCAAAGTAGTAAAGTCATGGTATAAAATGTAGGCATATACTAGATAGATAGATACATATGTAATAGAGATAGATATTGATACCAACAAAATACATACAAATATAGGTAGATAATTTAAATGTATATTTGGATTCATAGATGATATAGATAAAGATGGGCATATATAGGTATGGATGTGGTAATGGACATAGACATAGAAATAAACATAGACAGACATATATGACATAGATGCACACACCACTCCATTTACAATCTCTCTATTTCACCCTCCTTTACACAGATTCACTATAGTATTCCATATTTACAATAAACTAATTTCTCTCAACGGGCCCTTAACATTGTGCCTAACAAGTTTTTTTAGTGAGCTTTTAATCGCTAAGGTCAATGAAGTTTTCCCAGTATTCATCCTACTTGACCTTTCTGCATTTTTGACATTGTCAACCTCCTAGATCCACTTGCTTCTATTAGCAGTTCTGTGAAACTGCTGCTAACTGTTTTTCTTTCCTCAGTAGGTAGGGTCTAGCAGTGTTCTGGTAAATGTCTAACAAACAGACTTGAGGGGCAGTGGTGTATGCACATGTATTTTTAAGTTGAATTGGCATGATTAATATTTTCTTGACTCTGGGCAATCAACAAAACAATCTGCCTGGTCCTCTCTGTGTGTATGTGTGACTACTGATTCCTGATGTGTACATGCTAACACTGAAAGTTTAACCATCAGCTGGAGCCTGGATGGAGCTGGCTGCAGTAAACTTCTGGGGTTGTCCACTTAGATCCTCCATCTCAGTGATTTGATCAGTTTCCATAAGTTCAATGGATATGCAAAAAATTATATACTTATAAGCATACATATGAGATACATTTTCTATTTATACTATGCATAATATAACTTTAAAAAGGTAGGTCATATGATTACTATGAGTAACTGTTTACCATTTAAGAGACTTGAGAAAAAGAAAAGGCATTGACATATTAAGCAGATTGCTTGGATTCTACTTTTCATAGTCTTCAAGCCTCCCCCCACACCACACACATATACATGAAATCTGTCTTCTCACCTCCTCCTCATCTCACATAACTTAAACATTTTTTCCAACCACCCTTTCTTTCACTCCTATACCACAGGAAAGATAACCCTTCTTTTTACAAGGCAAATTACTTTACATAAACCCTTGCTTCCATCCCTCATCTTGAAATTCAGTGTATCAGAAACAGAGTTCATAATCATTCTCCCCAAAACTTACCCTTTTGTCATCTTCCCTATTATTTTTGAAGGCACCACCACCCTTGCAGTGATGCTGCCTTGCAACCTTTAAGTTATTCTTTACTTCTAAATCCCCTTTATCCCAAATATTCAACCTGTGGTCAAATCTTGTAATTTATATCTTCTAACATTTCCCTCATATAGTCCTTTCTCCCTACTTAAAATGTTACTATTATGGTTCAGTCCCTCATTACTTCTCATGTTTTTATTGTTGTTATTCAGTCATTCAGTCAGTCTGACCCTTTATGATTCTATGGACCATGCTGTCTATGGGATTTTCTTAGCAAAGATACTAGAGTGGTTTGCCATCTATTTCTTCACTGGATGGAGGCAAATAGAGGTCACATAAGCAGTGGGGGTCACAAAGTAATTGTCTGAGGCTGGATTTGAACTCAGGTCTTCCTGACTCTAGGCCCAGCACTCTAGCTACTGAGCCATATAGCTTTTCTGACTTCTCACATGCACTATTGCAATAGTCCACTAACTGATCACAATGCAAATGTGTCTCTACAACAATGCATCCTCTACTCAGCAGCCAAAGTGATTTTTCTAAAATCTAAATCTGATCATGTTCCCAATTACCATCCTCCAATAAATGAACTCCAGTGTCTCCTTGTTACTTCCAGGATCAGATATCATGACTTCTTTTCTACACTGTTCCCCATACATGTAACTCCATTTACCAATTCTATGCCTTTTCTCTGTCTGTCCTTCATGCTTGACTTTCTCCTACCCTCTTTTCCATCTCTTAGCTTCCCTGACTTCCTTCAAAACTCAGTTCGAATACCACCTTCTTCAGGAGGCCTTTTTGCCTTTCCACTCTTTCAATGTCTCAACTCTAAAATTACCTTCCATCTACCCTTTGTTATTTATATAGTTATATAAATTTTGTTTTTAGGCTATAATTTTTATATTTTATGTTCAAGTGTAAGCTCCTTGTGGCCAGGGACCATTTCTTTCTTTCTTTATATTTCCAGAGCTTAACATAGTGCCTGGCTCATAGTAAGTGCGTAATCATTTATGTTGGCTGACTGACTTATTCACAGAAAATCATAGATATAGAGCTAGAAGGAATTTCAGATGCTATCTAGTCAAACCCTTTCATTTTGCAAATGAAGAAAATGACACCCACACCACTTAAGTGACTTGTCATAGATCACACAGGTAATAAGTATTAACAATCTGATTTCAACCTTGAACCTTACATACATATACACATAGGAACCTCATTCCTTTAAGTCAGTATTTTTTTCATAGTGCCCCCACTCATTCAAGTTCTAGATATACTACATATTGGTATGGTGCATTTTGAAATTTGCTAACCTCTTTGAGCTTCAGGATTTTGTTTCATTTTGTTTTGCATCTGCAAAAATGTGTTGATGCTATTTGCCCTATCTACCTAAGACTGATATTGGGCTCAAATGATATGTTATGTGAGCATATTTGTAATTAATACAATGCAATACAATTATAAGGTACTTTTCTTATCTTTTCTGTCAATGATAAGGAACTGCTTCAGTTCTGACTGCTGTAAATATTAATGATTACTGCACTCTACAAGAATAGACATATAGGGGAATGAATGTAGTAATTTGACATAATCATAACATATTTTGATTATTAAATTCATAACATCAGATTGTTTACCTGTGATCTGCCTCTCATGAAACTACTACAGGAAACAAATTTCAGCTAATTGAGGATGGATTCTGTTTATTTGGTGTTTTATGTTGAAATTAGATAGTCATTGCCAGATAATTAGGACAAACACTTAGTTCTGTTATTGAACTAACATTTAAATGTTTTAAAATAAGACATTAATTCAATATGCTTATAGAGCTATGATCTCAACAATCTGAGTATCTCCTTCAATGGTACAGGTAGCAACCTATGAGTACTTTGGTTATATTGTGAGATTTTTATCCATTTCCTCCAAGAAATCTTCTATAAAGGAACATCAGCCAACTTGCTGAGGAAGGGGGCGGGTGGGTGGGAGTGTTCTTTGTTATAAAATACTAAAGTCTCAGATGAATAAAATTTGAGGGTCATCCAAAGGAAAAGACAGAGGTACATGATGAGCATAAGGAGGGTGGAATATATTATCAGTGATGAATCACATGAAGGAGGCAGCACAAGTGACATCATCGTAAGGATTTGTGACTAGAAAAAAAAGATAGGTCAGTCACATAAGTAGAACAAAGGATGACCAATGATAGCCCAAAAGCACCATTGCTTTCTAAAACAATGTCAAGATATCTGGAGGAAGAAACATGCAGCAGGTTTAAGGGAAGAAGTTCATGCCAAGGATGAGAGAAAGGAAAAATTAGATAGCTAGATAAACAGATGTACATATATGTGTATATGTATGCCTGTACATGAATTGTAATATATGTGACTGATAAGATAACAATAAAGGAGTTGAATACCTTTAAAATAAAATTAAATAAATGGTAAAGGTCACAAAAAGCAATGCAAAATGACAGGAGAATCATGAATAAAGGCCACAAAATCAATATCAAATTTAATATAAATTTGGTCAATTAAATATGGAGAGGAAATCATCTAAAACTAAAAGAGGAACAGCATCATATAGATTAAAAAACAGCCAATTAATGAACTTTTTCCTTTCTTAAAAAAGTTTTTTCAAGTCATTTGTATATCACATATTCACTGCTTAAAGGATATAGAAGACATTAAAATGTAACATCACATTATTGGAAAAAAAAAAGATAAAAATAATAAGTGACATAATAGAAAAATAGGCACAGAAATTCACCAATTTTTTTAATAGAATCATTGGCTAAATGGAAAAAAATGTTACAATATCCCACTGAATAAAATCTTTTCTTAAAAATTAGAATTGGGCAAGCAGAAAATGATGGCTCCATGAGACATCAAGAAACAATAAAACAAAGCTAAAAGAATGCAAAAAACAAGAAAATTTAAAATATCTTATCAGGATGCTTATATTTTCTCTGATTTTTAGGGTACAAACTTTTCCACTGAACTAGTGAATGTAATTAAAAATAAGTTTATTGACCCCTTTAAAGCTGCTTTCCTTTAAAAGCACATAAAAAGAACCTGTGCTGGCAGGCTATCCTGTGTATGCTGGTGTGCTTGCTGCTACAGAACCTTAAAAAACAACTATGCAGAGAGGTGATAAAATGGAAAATAAATTAAGGGAGACAGTAGTCAGAAGCAAAATGTATTTTTGAAGTGGGAAAAGATAAAAAGAAAGAGAAAGATAAACAGAAGAAAATAGGATGGATATAAATGCACAGTTAATGATCATAACTGTTAAAGGAAGTTTCTCTGATAAAGGTCTCATTTCTTAAACATATAGGGAACTGGGTCAAATTTATAAGAATGAGAGCCATTCTCCAATTAATAAATGGTCAAAGGATATGAACAAGCAATTTTCAAAAGAAATAATCAAGGTTATCTATAGTCATATGAAAAAATGTTCCAAATCACTATTGATTAGAGAAATACAAATTCAAAAAAACTCTGAGGTACCACCTCACACCTATCAGAAATGGCAAATGCTGGAGGGGATGAGGGAAAGTAGGTACACTAATAATCTATTGGTTGAGTGGACAACTGGTCCAATCATTCTGGAGAACAATTTGGAAATATGCCCAAAGGGGCTATAAGACTGTGCATGCCCTTTGACTCATAAATACCACTACTAGATCTTTCCCCCAAAGAGATCAAAGCAAGAGGACCTTTATGTGAAAAAAATATTTATAGAAGTTCTTTTTGTGGTAAAAAATAATTGGAAATTGAGGACATGCTCATCAGTTGGCAAATGGCTGAACAAGATGCAATATATAATTGTGATAGAGTACTATTGTGCTATGTGAAATGACAAGAGTGAGATGGCTTCAGATCAAACATGGCAAGAATTTTATGAACTGAAGCAAAGTGAAGTGAGAAGAACTTGGAGATCATAGTAACAGCAATGTTACATTGAGGATTAATATGTTCAGTACAATGGTCCAAGAAAATTCCAAAGGATTCATGATGAAAAAAATTCTATCCACATCCAGAGAGAGAATCAATGAACTCTGGATATAATTTGAAATATAATTGTCTTCTTTTTTCTATTTTTTATAATATTGCTAATATGGAAATATTTTTGCATGATTTCACATATGTGATTGGAATCATTTTGCTTGCCTTCTCAGCAGGTGAAGAAGAGGAAGATGTGTGAAAGAGGAAGAGAGTTTGGAACTCAAAATTCAAAAACCAAAGTATGTCAGAAACAAATAAATATTAATTTTTTAAAAGTATGTTTTTAGAGAGGATTCTGAGATGATGGCAGAGGTCAGAAAATTCCAGGGTCTCCAGATTTCTCCCATAAACTAGATAAAATGTTGTCTCAGGGTAAACATAAAATGGTAAAAAAAAATGGTGAAAATAAACAAGATTTGAGGCAGAAAAGTGATTCTGAGATGACCAGAAGAAGATCTAAAGAAAAATCTCAGGACAGAGGTCCCTGTGATATGTAAACATCTCCAGGCTAGTTCCACTGAAATAGCAAGTGGTGAGCTCTGGGGATAGCTGAATTGGGGGGCAGCCTTAGCCCCAAGCACAAGAATTTTCACCTCCCAGACATTGTGGGTAGTGTCTGAACCTGGGAAGACTGAGGGAACCTCTGCTGATAAGGAACACAAGGCCCAGCTGTGCTGCTGAGCCACAGCCCTGGATGAGAAGGAACCAACACATGCCTGATGTGGGCAGAAGCAGTGGGGCAGGGACCATGCTGGCAGCAGGAACTTAAAAGAGGGTAGAATATTTGATGTTGGTTCCAGGCTAAAGGGAAGAACCAAATGAGGTTCAGAGACAAGAGGCACCATCCCTCATACCCCAGGGCTAGAGGTGATTGCAATAATAAGCTGCTCCAAAAACAAATAAAAACCAGCAGGCAAAGGAGAAAAAACTGAACTATAGAAAGTTACTGTGGGAATAGAGATGACTGGGGTTCACCTTCAGAGGAGGTCACTGAAGTAAAAAAAAAAAAGAATCTCCTACCCAAAATAATAACATAAATTGGTCACCTGACCAAAACATATTCATAAAAGAACTTAAAAAACAATTTAAAATCAAATAAAAAAGACTGAGGAAAAATAATATTAATTAAATGAAAAAAATTTGAAGAAATTTTTTTTTAAATATCCAGGAGAAAACAAGAAGATTATGAAAAGAGTCAATGAACTGGAAAAGGAGATCCAAAAACTTAAGGAAGGAAATGACTGAAAAAATTAGAGGACAAGGGAAAGTCAGAAAAGTTATAAGAGACTAAGAAATAATAGAACAAAATATAATGAAAAATAGTAGAGAATGTGAAACATCTCATAAGAAAAACAACTGATCTGGAGAGCAGATAAAGAAGATAAAACAAGAAAAATCAGACTACCTCAAAGCTATGGTCAAAAACAGAATCTTGATACAGTAATACAAGAAATAATTAAGAAAATTGTCCTGAAACATTAGAACAAGTTGGGAAAGTGGAAATAAAAAAAAATGCACAATCACCACCTGAAAGAGATTCTACTAGGAATATCTACAGGAATATCATATTCAAATTGTTAAACTCCCAGCTCAAAGGAACATGTGTGTGTGTGTGTGTGTGTGTGTGTGTGTGTGTGTGTGTGTGTGTGTAACAACAAGAAAAAATAAACAATTCATATATGTGGAACCCCACAAGCAGAATCACACAGAACCTAGCAACAGCTACATTAAAAGACTGCTGGATTTGGAACACTGTACATTGAAGAGCAAAAGAACTGGGGTTGTGGCTGAAAATATCATACCCAGCAAAGTAAAGCATAATACTGAATGAAAAAAGGACATTCAATGAATTGCCTGATGCTCAGGATTTTTTTTCAAAAAATAAACCTGAGATTAATAGAAAACTTAACATACAAGATTCAAGAGAAATAATAAGGTACGAATCAAGTCTAATTACAAGGGACTCAATAAAGACAGAATGTTTACTTTTTATGTGAGAGAATGTAAAATGTATGTCTAAAATTGTTATTAGTAATTGGGTAGTTTGAAAGAAAGATTGAGGTAGATCCAAGTATGATATGATTCTAAAAATAAAACCATTTAGGAAAAGGTAATATCTTATACAAATGAGGTGCTAAAAGAAGAAATGAGAGGAATTAAATGGGGGAGGAGGACTGGTAGTTCTGGAACCCTACTTTCATCAAGAATGGGTTAAAAAGAGAACAATACATATATATATATATTCCTACATGCATACATATACATATATATGTATGAAAGTCTTCTAAATTCAGAAAGAAATAAAGGGCATAAGGAGGGGGGAGAGGATAAGGGAGGGTAGAAAGAATCCTACTTACGTCATGTCTGGGTTAAAGAGCAATATGTAATTTAGAAGACAATAAAAGCCTTCTAAATTTATAAAGAAATAATGGTGCGGGAATAGGATGGGGGGTAATAGAAGGGTGTCTAGATCAATGGGGATGATATAAAGAGGGAATAACATATATTTAGAAGGTTATGAAAATATTCTAAATTCAGATAGAAACAAGAAGATAAGAGGAAAGTGTGGGGGAGAGGATAAAGATGGGATATTACAACAGGGAGGTAAATTAAGTAATAGCAGTGCAAGGTAGCAGGTAGAAGTAAAGTAGAGGAATTGGGAGGGATAGGACATAAGAGATACACACAAATATAAAACAAATATGAGGAGTAGAATTTATTAGGGGAAAAAAGCAGGGGTGGTAATCAGGATCCCATAGTTACAGCTAAAATAGACTTAACCAAAAGAAAATAAAAAGCCAGGGAAACTACATTCTATGTCAGTCATATTAATCAATATTATTTTGGACTATTGAAAATAACTAGATGGTATAAGGTTGGAATATTGCTGTGGTGTAGGGAATGATGAGTTGGTAGACTTAGAAAAATATGGAAATACTTGGACTTTTAAAGGAATTTGTTATCCATCCTTAGAGAAAGAGAGGACAGACAAGTATAGGTACATATGAATGTATATGTCTATATATGAGTGTGATTATAGATATCTAAGTACATACATACATGTATGTGTGCATGTGTGTAGTATGTGTACATATGCACATGTATACATACATGTAGACATGTATATACACACATGTATTATATTTGACATACATACGACAGGTGTATATGCATATCTGTGTATACAGTACATGTGTATGTATGTGTGTGTATCCACACTTAATTATAACCTTATTGGGGGAGGGAGAGAAAAGGGAGGAAAAAAGAACAAAGTAAAAAATGCACTGCACAGAACAAAAGAAAACTCACAATGAAACAAAAAAAAAGATGGACAGCTCTGAACACAATGTGCAGTATTTATTATATATACTTTCTTGAAATGGAAATTTATTTCTGCATATTTTGATCTTCTCTTACATTGTGTTGTACACATGGCAATGCTTTTTTTTATTTTCTTATGTTATATTTAAATTTAGGATTTAAGTTTATTATGTTTCTTTTTCTTTTCTTATTTAAGTTTCAGTGTTTAAGTTAAAAATTAATTAACTTTTTAAAAAAATGTGTTTTTGTTGTTGGACAATCCACCATTATCCAGATACTTTATTTTTTTCATTCTTCTCATTTTATTACTACTGAGCATCATTCACAGGATTAATTCAAATTATATGCTACAAGAAATATTTTAGCTCATGGTTGAAATCAAACTAATGCAGTGAGAAAAGAATATCATTAATTGAATGTCTATGCTCTTTGAGATTTCTACAGATTGAATTTGAATAATGTAATTAAAATCAACAATAATTATGATAGAATCCAATATTTTCCCCACATCTTATTTGCATGCAATTCTTTACATTTGAGTGAACCGTGGTTTTATCTATGTATATGTGTAAGGAATTCAGCATTTTAAATTTATTTGCTGTGTGTGTGTGTGTGTGTGTGTGTGTGTGTGTGTGTGCGCACATAAACTCTTTCTAGATTTCTCTTATGGGGACATGATAATTTTTTTTAGTTGATGGGTCAGTATAGTTGTTCTTGGTTCCAGAGAGCAGAAACAGGACCAATGGGTTAAAAAATATTACACAGTAAGGCTCAATATAGGGAAAGCCTTCCTAATTAAGAAGGAGAAGAAGATGGAAAAGGAGGAGGAGGAGGAGGAAGAAAGAAGATATATCTCCTTAGCTCCTGGGGGAGTGGTCAATGTTTTTGAATTAATATAGTCTGTCTTCATCAGGCTCTATTCCATATTTGTTATCTGATGAAATTGTTTAGAATTCTAGTGGTATTCTAGACACTCAAAATTAAGGACTAATTGCATTATGGTCAGTAGATCATACCTAGGCATGCTTAATGGCCAAAAGAAGTGTCAACCACTAGAAAGAAAATGATGTAACCAGCTACAGAGGACCTTCAATGAGAGCAAAATGAGCTATGATCAATGCCATTATCTGTCCAATCATTTTTAATGAGGAATTCTCAATGCCCTTTTATTTCACTCACAAGTTTCTCATTTGCTTATCTTCATCTTGCACAACGCTAGTTTGCCTACCTGAATTTTACAACCCAGTTGTCAACTAGTTGTTTAATCTAAATGCATATGAGAAAAGTAAAGAGAATTACCAAGGGAATCATACAGAAAAGGCATTCATAAACTAGGATTCATAGATCTGAATCCATGAACTTAGGGAAAATTAATTCTGTGAGGAGATTCATTGACTTTAAGAGACTTCCCAAAGGTCCAAAACACACACACACACACACACACACACACACACACAGAGGTTAAGAGCCCCTGACCAAACTATCCAGGAACAGCATCATATTGACCTCAATATAACTCAGAATTATGCGGTGCTATAGATTAGAAAGTACTTATTCCCTTCAAAATAACCACACGGCATACTCCACATGTTATTCCCATTTTCAGAGTAATCAGAATAACTTAAATGGCTTGCCCATGATCATAACCAATTTTTCGCATCATGCTATTGCTCAAGTATTTGTGGATTTTAAGTGACATTTGTTGTATACTGGATTATCTTGATCCTCTATAATTCACTTATTATGCCTGAGAGGAAGTTGGATAGAATGCAAAGCAAATGAACCCTTCTTTAAGCCTTACCCCAATATCTATGCATTTACCAGGATGACTTCTTCTTCTTCTGTCAACACAGTTTACCACCCCTCAATATTTTAGTAGGAGTTTACTGTTACTAATCTCTTGAAGATCTGGTTTCCTTGCCCCTAAACCCCCCCTCATCTAACAAATTCTTGTTGAGGATCAAAGAAAGTGATATGAATATCTTAAAGCTCTATATAAATGATAACAATGATTAGCTATATTTGAAGTGGTATCATGCAAATTTGGATTCAATTCATTGTGTTTCACCCCAGAAGCAATAAGCACAAATCATAAAGAGAAAAATATAACCTTACTGTCAGAGAAAAAATGGTATTACACAATGGAGTAGTCTGCTTCAGAAGTGGGGTGAGGAAAGAAACTTCATTAGAGAATCTTATAACAAAGGTACTGTAGCTATTTAGCAGTTATACTACATAGCAGAGGTTCCCAATTTGGAGTGTATATAAGCTCAAGTGAGTTTTAGGAAGCTCGTCAAGAGAGGACAATAAATACAGGGAAAATCATTATGCTATTCTGGTAAATATTTCAGAAGTAGTAATGTTGAAGACAAAATATTTGCTCTACCCTTGAAAAAGCATATTTCGTTCTCAAGAAACATAGTAACACAGTCTTAATTCAATTTATAATACTTTCTGTAAATAATTTTTCTATCTTTAATAAAATATAAAATAATAAATAAACCACCAACTGTATGTGATATGCAGATAACTTTCAAAAATATATTGATTAAATCTCTTGGTTGGTGTAACAACAATGTTGTTTGCAGCTGCTGTGGAGGAATAAGGCCAACAACACCAGCACACAGGAGGGCTGCTGGCATAGGTTTTTGATCTGCTTTTCTAAGAAAAGCAACTTTAAGGGGTTTACAATCTCACTTTAATTAAATATGCATATATCATTCACTTAGTTCAGGGGAAAAAGTCAGCACGCTGAACTTCAGAGAAAACACAAACAGAAATTACAAGCAGAAATTATATAAACAGAGCAAATAACACAAATCAGCAGACAGGGCTTCTGTCTGTCCATAGCAACACACATATGATTACCATAGAGAGAAGCAACAAATCTGAGTTTTTAAAGTCGGAGGCTCCTTAATGGCTACCCAGAGTCTTGTCTGTCCAAATCACATGAACCTTCTCCCACTGAACTAGCCCCCAAAGCAATATACTCCAAATATATATCTGCATACACATATATATGTATATATGTATGTGTGTATATATATGTATGTGTGTGCATATGTATGTGTATATATATGTGTGTGTATATATATATGTATGTATGTATGTATGTATGTATGTATGTATGTATATGTATATGCTTCTTCCAAAAACCTCCAAGTATATATATGCTTCTCCAGGGTCAGATGGCATCACGACCATGTGGCTCAAACTCATGTGACTTAGGCTTTCTTGGAGTTAAGCAAGTAATCAAAGACTCTTGATTTAATTAAAGGGAAGGCTCAATCAAAGGCACTTGATTGCCTTAGTGCTGAGAAGCACTCCAAAGGAAAAAAAAACAGCAAAAAAAATCCCACTTTGTTTGCCATTACATTTGGCAAGGAAAAGAGATAAAGGTCTATGTTCTGACAAACATTGAATCTATATAGGTTACTAAAATCTAGTCATGTTTCAAATATTATGTATGAAAATCAATCTTTATTCTTATATGTTTCCTATTTATAAGCAATATAATTTATTTCCTCACATATGGAATAGATGCTATGAAGCTTACTAAAAACTAAATGGGATAAAGGGACCAGAAAAGGTTGAGAACATAAATTATAGATGATCATAGATCTAGAATAAGAACACCCCAGGTCTATCTAATGCAAATTTATAATTTTATAGGTGAGAAATATGACTGGGGAGGGTTAAGTGTCTAACCTCACTTCTCATAGGTAATGTCAGAGGGAGGATGTGAATTCTCATGATATGACTCTAAAGATGTTCTTTGCATTTCATCATACTAATTCCCACAAAAAAGAAAAGAAAACTCAAGGGGGGTGGATAATGTATTGGACTAGATAATGAGGGAGTTTTCACTGTCACGTTTAAATCGAATTCACTCAAATATCAAGACATCACTTTTGCGATTTCATTGGTCCTTTTCAAAAATGAAGGACAAACAACAACAATAGCAAATATAACTTACAAGTAATTTCCAATTTTTGGTAATGTACCTCGTCACACTTAGCTAGTGTGGTCCCTTGAATGACCCTGTCTATTAGCAGGCTCATATTCAAAGCCTTTGAAACTTCGTAGGGTTAGCCATGGTTTGTTTCTGGCATTTTTTCCCTCCTGATACATTCCCCGAGATCTCAGTGTAATTTTCAATGACAGTGAAATTCTAGAAGATAGTGTCAGTGGACTTCCTCAAAGATGACAGGCCCATAATATCCCCAGGTCTCAACTTTATCTTCTTTAAAATTAAAGGTTCAAACTATAAGACCTAAAAGTCCCTCCTATTGCTAAATTCTGTGATCTGATTTTCGGTCTCTTCCTCATGTCTTTTTTGGAATTTTCTTTCTGCTATAGCACTTTTATTTCTACCAAAGCATAGTAGGACAAAGTGGAGTTTGTTTCATTCATATTCACTGAGAAATAGTTTAGTAGTATTTATAAGGAGCCAGAAGGGAGTGGTTCACTCCATTAAGACACATTTCCATTTGTGTGTTTCTATGACTTTCATTCCTTCTGATATCATCACTACTTTACTTTTCAATGATTTCTTTAAATGGTGGTCTAAGACCAGAGAGTGATTTAAGGCTTATTCCCAAAAGGCAGAACTTGAGGTGAAGAAATCCTACCTTTGGTTCTCATTTTTTACATTTGAAATTCTTGTAACTTATAAACTAGTTCAAACCACTCTGGACCTCACCTTCTTCCCTCTTCCTCATTCTCTTTCCCTTAGATACTTTTCTTGGAAAAATGTGTGGGTAGAGGAAATAGCCCCAGATCTACTCTTAGATCCCTATTTATAGGGAACTTGGCAGGAACATATGATAGAATATCTTAGTAGAAATTTGCTTACTAGTGTTCTTGTAGAATTTACTGAAAATAGGCCATGTTTAGGAAGACTTTTTTAAAGCAGGAAGCTTTCATTGAAAATAGAAAAGAACAGCATGAGTCTCAACTTTATAAAGTTTATTTTTTCAAATAAATCATTATTTCAAAATACCTTTAGACAGCTTCTCAGACTTTTATTAATGAACTAAGTAATTGACAGTGATTTTCATCACAGATTCATTTAGGAAGATTAATGATTAGACTGGAACCCAACATTCACATTTCAAACATTATTGAAAAATCCATTTGAGATTTATGGTTCTTTGAAAGCCAGCCACAGCGGCAACCACCTAAGGTGTTTTCATTCATAATTAGGGGCATTTTTATGCAGTATGAGTTTTAATTTTTTCTACATCTAAGTTTGTTTCCCTATCCATCAGTTAGAATATCTGATACAGGATAATATGTAAGAAAACATAGAAGAAATACCTTGAAACTATAAAGTGTGCTTCTGGCCCTCAATAAGCTTGTTACCAAATTGTACATTTAGATAATATATCAGCAATGTATTGTTAAATAGAATAGCACAAACTATATGTAGTGAATATTTGGTGAAAGGGGATATAAGTAAGAACTGAAAAGGGTTGCTAGAGTTTGTAGGACTTTTTATTTAACTTTTATTATTTAATATTTTTAGTTTTCAACATTGATTCCACAAGATTTTGAGTTACAATTTTCCCCCATTTCTATCATTCCCCCCCACCCCAAGATGGCATAAATTCTGACTGCACCTTTCCCCAGTCTGCCCTCCCTTCTGTCACCCCACTCCCTCCCCCCATATTACCCCATGCCCCTTACTTTCTTGTAGGGCAAGATAAATTTCTACACCCTATTGCCTCTATATCTTATTTCCCAGTTACATGTAAAAACAACTTTTTTGAACATTTGTTTTCAGAACTTTGACTTCCAAATTCTCTCCCCTCTTCCCTCCTCACCCACCCTCACTAAGAAGGCAAGCAATTCAACATAGGCCACACATGTATCATCATGCAAAACACTTACACAATACTCATGTTGTGAAAGACTAACTATATTTTGCTCCTTCCTATCCTATCCCCCTTTGTTCAATTTTCTCCTTTGACCCTGTCCCTTTTCAAAAGTGTTTGCTTTTGACTACCTATTCCCCCAATCTGCCCTCCCTTCAATCATCCCCCATCTAATCCCCTTCCCTCCTACTTTCCTGTAGGGTAAAATACCCATTTGAGTGTGTATGTTATTCTCTCCTTAAATCAAATTGGATGAGTGCGAGATTCACTCATTCCTTTTCACCTGCCTCCTCTTCCCTTCCATTATAACTGCTTTTTCTTGCCACTTTTATGTGAGATAATTTACCCATTCTATCTCTCCCTTTCTTTTTCTCTAAATTTATTCTTCTCTCACCCTTGAATTTTATTATTTTTTTAGATATCATCCCCTCATGTTCACCTCAGCCTGTGCCTTCTGTCTATATATATGTATATTCCCTTCAACTACCCTAATACTGAGAAAGGTCTAATGAGTTATAAATATCGTCTTTCCATGTAGCAATCTAAACAAAACAGTTCATCTTTAGTAAGTCCCTTATGATTTCTCTTTCCTGTTTACCTTTTCGTGCTTCTCTTGATTCTTGTGTCTGAAAGTCAGATTTTCTATTTGGCTCTGGTCTTTTCATTGAGAATGCTTGCTTGAAAGTCCTCTATTTTATTGAAAATCCATATTTTGCCCTGGAATATTATACTCAGTTTTGCTAGGCAGGTCATTCTTGGTTTTAACCCTAGCTCCTTTTACCTCTGGAATATCACGTTCCAAGCCCTTTGATCGCTTAATGTAGAAGCTGCTAAATCTTGTATTATCTTGATTGTGTTTCCACAATATCAATTTGTTTCTTTATGGCTGCCTGCAATATTTTCTCCTTTACCTGGGAACTCTGGAATTTGGTGACAATATTACTAGGAGTTTTCTTTTTTGGGATCTTTTTCAAGAGGTGATTGGTGGATTCTTTCAATTTCTATTTTACCCTCTGGCTGTAGAATATCAAGGCAGTTCTCCTTGATAATTTCTTGAAAGATGGTGTCTAGGCTCTTTTTTGGATCATGACTTTCAGGTAGTCCAATAATTTTTAGATTATCTCTCCTGGATCTATTCTCCAGGACAGTGGTTTTTCTAATGAGATATTTCACATTGTCTTCCATTTTTTCATTCTTTGGGTTTTGTTTTATAATTTCTTGAATTCTCATAAAGTCACTAGTTTCCACTTGCTCCATTCTAATTTTTAGGGTGGTATTTTCTTCAGTGGTCTTTTGGATCTCCTTTTCCATTTGGCTAATTCTGCCTTTCAAGGCATTCTTCTCCTCATTGGCTTTTTGGAACTCTTTTGACATTTGGATTAGTCTATTTTTAAGGTGTTATTCTCTTCAGTATTTTTTGGGTCTTCTTTAGCAAGTCATTGACCTGTTTTTCATGATTTTCTTGCATCATTCTCATTTCTCTTCCCAATTTTTCCTCTACTTCTCTTCCTTGATTTTCCAAATCCTTTTTGAGCTCTTCCATGGCCTGAGCCCAATTCATATTTTTCTTGGTGGCTTCTGATGTAGGCTCTTTGACTTTGTTGACTTCTTCTGGTTGTATGTTTTGATCTTCTTTGTCACCAAAAAACATTCTATAGTCTGAATCTGAGGCCTTTTAAGCTGCTTCCTCGTCTACCCAGCCAGTTGCTTGACTTTTGAAATTTTGGTCATGGCATGACTGCCTTCAGAGTGGAGAGTGCCTTCTCCCAAGCTTCAGTGGTTTTGTGCTGCTATTTTCAGAGGTACTTCTATACTGTGGTGGTATGATACTCCTCTCCTGGCCTGTGCTCTGGTCTGTGAGTGTGAGCATTCTTTTCTGCCATGTAACTACCAGGAGGACTCCTTCTCCACAGACACCACAAAGCTCTGCCACACCAGCGCTCCTCCTCCCCCAAGAACTGCCAACCAGGACCATGACCCATGTCCAAGCAGGACAAAGCAAGAGAACCCTGCCTCTGCACCAGAAAAGTGCTCCCTGCAGCCCTGGTCTGATCAGCCACTTTATTTCTTCTACCAGCTGGGCATGGGGCTTGAAGCATCAAAAGCCAGAGCTCTAGAAGCAGCCATCAGACCTTCCTGTTGTGGCTGCTGTGCCACCTCTGCCACCCTAGGCCTGGTGCCAGAACACGTACTTCTGTCACTCAGATCCAGCAGTTTTTTCCACCGACCTGCTCTGTAGTCATTGGTGTTTGTGGGTTGAGAAGTCTGGTAACTGCCACAGCTCAGTGATTCATGGCCCTGAGACCTGCTCCATCTGGTCTACTCCAGCCTGGTCTCTTCAGTCATGGCCGAAGCTGGCCTTTGCTCTGCTCCCACTATGGTGTGATAGACCCTTACCAGTGACCATCCAGGCCATCTTGTGCTGGAGACTTGATTACCTCTGTTATTTCATGGGTTATGTAGCTCTAGAATTTATTTAGAGTCATTTTTACAGGTGTTTGGAGGGGTTTTGGGGGATACCTTAAGCAAGTCCCTGTTTTCCAGCCACCATCTTGGCTCTAGCTCCCCCTCCCCAGGGTACAAGTCTTGAATGGAGCCTTGGGAGGTTTATACAAGTATAGTCTTTAATCTGCAGCATGGAAACCCGTGCATTTTCTGGGTTTGCTCACTAAATCCAATCTGCATATTTGTTGTCATTCAGTTGTTTCACTTGTGTCGACCCTTCATGTCTCCATTGTAGTTTTCCTGGCAGAGAAACTGGAGTTGTTTACCATTTCCTTCTCCAATTAATTTTACAGATGAGTAAGTGAGACAAATAGCCTTACATGACTGGCCCAGGGTCACATAGCTAGCAAGCCAAATTTGAATTTAGGAAGATGAGTCTTCCTAATTTCAGTTCTAGCACTCTATCTGCTGTGCCCTATAACACACATATATACTAGGATATTTTGTTGTTCCTACACTTTAGGAGTTCTTAACTTTTTTGCATGTGTTATGGACTCCTTTGGCAATCTGGTAAAATCCTTTCTGTCCCAGTTTGTCTATTACTGCTTGTACTTTAAGTCGATTTGGGGAGGTGAGGATTTGGAAGATGAAGAATTTTACTTCTTTTAAGTCTTAGCTAAAGTCCCATTTTCTGCTAAAAAAACTTTGTCAGCAGCCCTCCTTAATTTCTGTACCTTACCTCTGAGGTTATCTGCAATTTATCATATATAATCTATGTGCCATATACACATATTATATATATGCATACATATAATTTACTATATACATATATATATTATAGATAATATATACATGTATATATAATACCTATGTCTAGATATAGTCAGATAGGTATTATACATGTCTGGTTTGCTTGCTATCTCTCCCATTAGACATTAGACTGTGAGATCCTTTAGATTAGAAGTATGACTTTTTGCCTTTCTTTGTATCCTTAGGGCCTAGAACACAGGAGGAGCTTAAAAATACTTGTCAACTTGTTAATTGAGGGTCCATTCTAATCTAATCTCTTGAATATTTTGAACCAGCTGGTAACTAAGGAAAAGATTCATTTTATTGGGATCCTGTCTTTAAAACTAGCTAATCTAGTACAAAAGAACATGAAACATTAGTAGTGAAGTCAGAATATTTGTAATTGACCCCTGTCTAACTCTTAAGAATATTTTAGCTTTAGGACAAGATATTTCACCTCTCTTGTGAACTTTCCATATCTGTCAAATGGGAATAAACATATTAAATCTAATTACTCTACAGGGTTGTTGTGAAGAAGGCAACTGGTAATTTATAAAGCACTACATAGATGTGAGGTGTCATTAAGCTATTTTGTGGAGAAAGTGGAACCTAAATTCTAAATAGGGAGGAATATCACAGGTGAAGTGTGGTCAGAGGACATTCTAGGCACAGTAAATAATATGTGAGTTAAGTTAGGAAGGAAAGCAGATGATGTCTTTGAGGGACAGAGAGTAGACTAACTTGGCTGAGGTGTGGAAAAAATGACAGAATCTAGTATAAAACATATTGGCAAAGTTAGGGTTGCAGTAGATAGTAGAAGATCTTGAATGCCAAGCAAGAGATTTTGAACTTTAAGCAGTTGAAAACAGGGATCCAGCAGATATTGAATCAGAGGAATCACTCAGCCAAGAATAGCCATAAAGAAGATTTACCCACAAAGGCACAATTAAGAAAAAGATGCTTGCTGTTCAATCAATTATAAACTTATTTTAATCACTCCCTCTTTTAACCCACAGCATGATTATGTAAAGAAGTTAATTACTTTTGGCTTAACTGTATCTCTTACCCATTCTGATCATGAGTCATTTTGGCTACTCCTTTGAAGTATCAAAGGATCAAGAGCTAGAAGAGTTCATAGGGGTAATCAGGTACAATGCCCTCATTTTACCAAGGAGGAAACTGAGACTCCCCAGGGGATAAAAGACTTATGTAAAGTCACATAGTTATTAAACAACAGAGCCAGAATTTGAACATTCATCTACAGTTCCAGTGTTCTTCCCCATATACCAAATGGCAAAGTAATATAATTTCTTTATAGAACACAGTACCAAATTATCTGCAAAATTGAAGGTAGGCAGAGTATCTTTCCTAAAATAAGTTCTTTAAGGGCAGGCATATCATATTTACTTTATTACCTAAACTTCAACCTTCCTCTATGCCCTACAACATCAAGACCCTGAAAGGAGAATTTGAATGCTTCATTCAGGTTGAATTTTATTAATTTAATTTAAATTTGATTAAATCAAGTTTTTTTTCAAAACTGTAACATTTGGTTTTTGAGGTCTTGTTGGTTAAAAGTAATTGTGTATGAATCTGAAAGAGATCTCTAATAGTAGAATGTGGATCCTGACATCATAAACAGGCATAGCCTGACCCCCCAAATTATTATGAGATATTCCTTTTAGATAGGGATGAATAAGTACTAGACAACTTGTCCAGATGTAATTCTGAACAGTAGCATCTGGGAAAGATGATTTGGTTGGTGAAGAGCTTAAGATGAATTGATCCATCTTTGGGAATTCTTGGCCTGCTGAGTACTAAATAAAATTTTAACGTAAAGGAAATTTGTGTCAGTGAGGAAAGAAAGTCCAGCTGTTAGCACAAGATGATTAAGATGTAACTATCTGCTTGAAACAAGCGTCAAGAGGTTTAGAGCAGATTTACAGAGAAGTATTGTCGTTCAGCCAAAAGGGAGAACATTTATTGGCTCTCCATTGTTTCAAGAAAATAATATTATTAAATTACATGATATCCTATATAGCTTCAGTTCATTTTCTCAAGTTAAAAAAAAATCAAAGTTTTTTCAACTTTTATGCTATTTCCTAGAGGATGTCTACTATTACTCTGGGCAGCTAAAACAACCAAATTTTCGGGATATAATCTAGAACTGGAAAAGATAAGCAGTCATACTTACAGTATGATGGAAGCCATGTGGACACCAGCTGTCAAAGCTGTTATAGTCAGTTCTGCTATAAAGCAAGCTTCAAAAACCTGAATTTGTGCTAATGAGATTGATAAAGTAGGCAATACTTTGAGTATTAACACCAATTTTTAGACTGTCTCTGTGTGATTCTTTAGCTATGAAACAGTGAGAATGCAGAAAACAATACCACTTTACAGTAGCTCACAAGCGGCAACTCTTTTTATACCCAAAAGCAAACTTCAGGTCTTCACTAAGATAAAGTGTCACATTTATTGTGTATTGTCTAGTGCAGTAGCAGCTGTGAGCAAAGAGCAAGTCCACACCTTCCCTACCTCCACCCCCAGTCTCAGCCCCTTTTACCTTGACCCTCTGTCCAGCACAGCCTGAAAGACAAGCTTAGTATCAGCCCAATGTTACCCATGCAGCCACTATTTATTATAGTACTTAAGAATTTCTTAATCATTTAATTTTTTTAAAAATAGTGCTACTATTTTAATTAGGTTCCTATTTTTTCATGTGTCACTAACAAACTTTTTGAGCATTGTGCCCCAAACACTTTCCCCCATAAACTCTGTGGTTATTATTGCACAATTTTGCATATCTTGGTGGTTTTGAGCAACACATATTTGAAGTTATAGGAAAATTGCCAGTATATGCTATTATGTAGAAGGGATTAATCAAAGAATTCCATACTTAGGCCCATCCTTTAGCAAGACAAAGTGTATTGTCTCCTATCTCTGGATAGAAAACAAGACACTTTTAAGTTCTGTCTATATCAAAGACATTTTGTCCATTGCTTTCTTAAATCTAGACAAAGAAGTAAAACAACAAATAAAACCTGACTTGTTACACTACGTTCTTGAGCCCATTTGAGCTAATGCCAGCACACCCCCTGCCTAAACTATTTACAATTGTAAGTAAGAAGATGGTACTAAGCAGGCAATCAATTTAAGTTATTGGGAAAGAGAAATACAGAGATCAAATCACAAAAACAGAGGCCTGGGAGATAGATCAAGTAACATGATGGGGCACAAAATCTAGGCAGGCAGTACCTGATTACCATACACTTCTTCTCTGCAACTCTTTCTCTATCTGCTTAATGTTCCTTTCCCTTCCTTTTCCTGTATCATTCCCTAATTTCTTTTTATATCAGTCCTTCCCATTAATCCTTTTTAATTTCTTATCACTTTTCAATCCCATAGTTGTTCATAATATGAAATTTAAGTATTTTAAACAAGATTCTTATGACTTATTTATTCTTATGATGTAATTTCCCTTTTATTAATTTAAAGTTAAATTAAATGTAAAAGTAGACAACAAAACCAGTTGAATTTCTCCTGAAAACAACTAATAATTCATTGTTTTGTCATTATAGTAAATTTCCACTGATTTTCCTCCTTGTGAATTAGAAGGTCACATGAAAAAAAGTTTCTCCAATTCTGATTATAGCTTTACAAGATGGCAGGTCCATTTTCTGATACTGTGTAGCAATAAAGCCATCATTTGGGGTTTTGAACTGTCAAATGACAACCCACACCCCTGGGCCCATCTCCAGTTGTCCTGATCTATATCTTGCCAGTGGATCCAGATGGCTCTGGATGTGAAAGTGAGGCTGGTGACTTTACACAGCCCTCCCTCACTTAAATCCAATTCACTTGCAAGGTATCACCTTCCTGATGTCATGGACCTCTTTGACAATGAAGGACAAACAACAATAACCCTCCTAATCCTAAACCATAGTTTATCCAGGGTGCTGCAGACTGACAAAGTATTTCAGTTCAAAACAACCTCAAAAAAGCATATCTTGCTGAGGGAAGACCTTATTTGGTTTCTCCCTCTAATTGTTTCTAAATAAAGATGATCTTCTAAATGAAGAAAAACTGGAAAGAAAATAGCGGAGAACTTGCCCTTCCCTTATTTTTAAGCAGTTTTCAATTGAAAGAAAATTAAATGAACCATTCATTACGAGAATCACACTTAAAATTATACTAATTAGCAAACCAATTATGAGGGGGGGAAAAGTGAGAAGAAATTAGTTGTTTACATCTCAATAAAAAGCCCCTCCAAATCTGGGCATATATTGCAATCTTTCCAAAACAAACAATTATTCTCTTGAGTACCAGTGAAATCACCTGTAATTACTCTGTTCCATACTTCATAGCTTCAGAAAAGTAGCAGTGTCATTTCTCATTGATAATCTAAGACTTCTATTTCCACGAAAAAGGGAGAAATCCTTTGAATAATGTTTCACCTCCTGAAGTGGAGGAAACCTTCCAGAGATAGAGAAGAAAGAGAAAGCTCAGACCCTAAGAGGTGCTCTCCACAGCGCTGGAAATTTTTCAGCCATTTTTCAGTCTATTTTAACAGGAGCTTTTAGTGATACTTTTTAAATCTAGCTTACTACCCCATGCCATTTGCTCTACTCTAACCTTATTTAATTAAAAATGTTAAAATCTGGACAGTAGTCCTCATGTAGGTTCATTTCATTGCTGAATAACACTGAGAAAAATCACATATACTATGTAAGCTAGGGTACGGGGGAGCGCCTGAGCTGTGCACACAAGTAAGGCCCTGGGTTATGCTATAGTCTTCACTTTGTTTAGTCAAAATATTTTCCATCACCCTAGCATTCCTCTCCCTTGGTCTTTTGTTCCATAGATAGCCAGTGTTTAGTCCTCCTCATGTGATCTGACATGAGTGTTGGAAAGGATGAGGCTGCTCATTATAGAGGAAACTGAAATCAAGAGAAGTTAGGACTTGACCAAGGTCAAATAGGTAAAAAATAATAGATGGCATGTAGCTATCTCTAGGGCAGGGCTGGTAAGGGAAGAAAAAAAGGAAAAGAATATACTGAAAAGGAATAGTAAGTTGCATATAATAGATTTGCAGTTTCATGTGTAATTGTTTTTATTATGACATGAAAATGTTTATTTTATTCTATGAATTAAAAATTTTAAAGTAATAATTAATGGACAGAAATTGAACTCAGGTTCTCTGACTCTAAATGAGGGCTCTGGTCATTGCACTACTCAATCTCGCATCATACATGTTGCCAATGGAATAAAATGCAGCAAAGCTAACAAAGAATTCACCAAACTGAGTTGTGGTTTTGAAATCCATACCCTTGACTAAGCCTGTGTCTCTGTGCCAATAACCCTTGATTTTCCTACCTCCAGACTTCTACCATATCTTCTCTCTTTCTTCTCCATGCAAAGACATTCTCTCTAACCCACCTCCACCCCTGCTCTTGTAGGAGATCTGTCTCCAGGATATATTTCAGCCTTTTTGGTACCTTCAATTTTATATAGCCATAAGTGTTATACTCCTCATTCTGTCTCTGTAACTTCCACCCACCTTGATCTATCTTTTGAGATGAGACAGAACAAATCTTACCCTTCTTCCACATGTCATTCCTTCTTGAAGACAGCTACTATGTCACTTGCAAGTAGGTCATCCCTCCTTCACCTTAAACTTTTTCAGTTCTTTCCAATGATTCATATATCTTGTGATCTTCTCATGATCCTGGTGACCCTCATCAGTGCATGTTCTCCTTCACTAATAGGGCCCACAATAAAATAATAATCCAAATATGGACTACACAGGGCAGTGTACAGAGGAACCATTACCTTCCTAGTCCTGAGCACTATTAAGGTACCTCAAATGTGAAGTCAGATTGTTCAGAGGCCATGGAATGACAAAATTTTAGATTTGAACCTAAGCAATAACTGTGCTAATTTAGAGAGAGCTTTGAGCACTCTTGCCAAATGTTTAGCACTTTACCTCATTTGTTGTCCACAAAATCCCTGTGAGGTAAGTTTTATTACTATCGTTCCCATTTTACCAATGAGGAAGCTGAGTCCAAGACAGGTTAAGTGACTTGCCCAGGATCACAGAACTATAAATTATCTGAATCAGGATGAGAACTCCAAACCCAACATTCTCTTTACTAGGAAACCAAGATGCTCGTTCACCTCCCTCATTTAGAACCAAGAAGGTTCAATTCAGCATACATTTATGAAATCACTATTCTAAATAAGGTACCCCAGAAAATAGAAGAGTGAAGGAGACATGGTGCCCACTCTCAAGCAGCTCACAACAAATTAAGGAATAAACTCAAACTTTGGTAAATATTGTACCCATCGTGAAAGTGCATGAACTATCAATATATCAATGAATACATATAAAAAGCAGTTATTGCATATTAGGTACTGAGCTAGATATCAAGGATACAAAAAACCCTAGTCTACCTTCAGAGAGCTTACTCTGCACTGAAACAAAATAACATGGAAGCTACAGAATGCTATGAGAATTCACAGGAGGCACTTGGAGCTACAAAAAGGATTAGAGAGGTTAAGTAATTTGCCAAAAGTCTAACATCCATTTAGCAATGAAGTCATGGCTAGCACCTAGATCCCCTCAAACCCGGTATAGTTTTGGTATCATTTGGGCTTTTTTCTTTCTATTAATATCTTATCAATTATCCAGTCCTACTTGTTTTCTGCTGTAATGATCATGGTTTGCTAACTGTCTTTCTATTTCTATAGCTGCCACTATATTCCATTCTCTCCATTCCTTTAATTAAAAAGGTCTTAAATTGTCATGGGTCATGGACTCCTTCTCTACTCTAGGGAAACATACAGACATCTGCTAAGAATAATGTTTTAAATGCATAAAATACTTAAGATTACAAGGAAACAAATTACACAAAATATATGCATATACATATATGCATACATATATGCATTTTATGTAACTATTTTAAATATTCATATGAATGCATGTATGTATTGGAGAAGGACATGGCAAACAGCATGCAGTCTGATATAGGCTCTACATACATTCATATGAAACTTTTTAACATTAGTCACTTTGTAAAGAAGGATTAACCAAAGGGAGAAACCAAGAGAAAGAAGAAAACAAAAAAAGAGAGAGAGCAAATAGTGTGTTTTGATTTGCATTCAGCCTCCATAGTTCTTTTTCTGGATGTGGATAGGTTTTTCTATCATGAGACTTTTGGAGTTGTCTTAGCTCCTTGCATTGCTAAGAAGAGTTAAGTCTATCAAAGTTAGACATCACACATTGTTCCTGTTACTGTGTACAATATTCTCCTGGTTCTGCTCACTTCACTCAGCATCAGTTCATGTAAATCTTTCTAGGTTTTTCTGAAGTTGGCCTGCTCATCATTTTTTTATGGAACAATAGTATTCCATTATATTGATATACCACAACTTGTTCAGACATTCCCCAACTGATGTGCATCCCTTCAATTTCCAATTCTTTACCACCACAAAAAAAGTCTGCTACAGATTTTTTTTCGGTACGTGTGTGTCCTTTTCCAATTTTTATTATCTCTTTGGGATACAGACCTAGAAATGATATTGCTAGTTCAAAGGGTATTCACAGTTTTGTAGCCTTTTGCGTATAGTTCCAATTGCTTTGCAGAATAATTGGATCAGTTTACAAGTACACCAACAATACACTAGTGTTTCAATTTTCCCACATCTTCTCCAACATTTATTATTTTCCTGTTTTGTCATGTTAGCCAATCTGATAGGTGTGATATGGTACCTCAGAGTTGTTTTGATTTGCATTTCTCTAATCAGTACTGATTTAGAGTATTTTTTTCATATGTCTATAGATAGATTTAATTTCTTCACCTGAAAATTGCCTGTTCATAAGGGAAACTACATCTACTACATCTTCCTAAAAAAGAAGTATCATAGACATATATGCACCAAGTGGTATAGCATCCAAATTCATATAGAAGTTAAATGAGTTTCAGGAAGAAATACACTGGGGGAGCCTCAATTTTCCCCTCTCAGAATTTGATAAATCCAACCAAAAATAAGCAAGAAAGAAACTAACTAGATAAATATAATATTAGAAAAGTTACATATGACAGAACTTTGGCATGATTTAGACATAAAGGGTGATACAATAATCAAATTAGAAGAGCAAAGAATAGCCTGCCTATCAGATTTATGGTGGTGGCAGGGGGAATGCATAACCAAAGAAGAAATAGATAGCATAACAAAATGTAAAATAAATGATTTTGAGTACATTAAATTAAAAAGCTTCTCTATAAACAAAAGCAATGCAACCAATACTACAAAGAAAGCAAAAAGCTGGGAAACAAACTTTTTAGCAAGTGGCCCTGATAAAGGCCTGATTTCTCAAATATATAGAGAACTGGATCAAATTTATAAGAATGCATGCCATTCCAAATTGATAAATGGTTAAAGCATATGAAAAGGCAGTTTATAGATGAAGAATTGAAAGCTATCTATAGGGATATGAAGAAGTGCTCTAAATCACTTTTGATTAGAGAAAGGCAATTTAAACAATTCTGAGCTACCCTCCCACCTAGCAGATTGGCTAATATGATGAAAAGGGAAAATGATAAATGTTGGAGGGTATGTGGAAAAATTGGGAGACTAATGCACTGTTCATGGAGTTGTGAACTGATCCAACCATTCTATAGAGGAATTTGGAACTATGCCCAAATGGCAACCAAACTGTGCATAGCTTTTGAACCAGCAATTCCACTACTAGGTCTATATCCCAAAGAGATCATAAAAAAGGAAAATGGACCTACATGTGCAAAATTTTTTTATGGCAGACCTTTTCATGGTGTAAAAATATTGGAAATCATGAGGATGCTCATCAAATGGAGAAAGGCTGAGCAAGCTGGGGTATATGAATATAATGGAATACTAATGTGCAATAAGAAATGATGAGCAGGCAGATTTCAGAAATATCCTAGAAAGACTTATACAAACTGGTGCAAATTTAAAAGAGAATAACCAGGAATATGTTTTACACAGTATCAGCAACATTGGTAATGATCAACTATGAATGATGCAGCTCTTTGCAGCAGTACACTGCTCCAAGACAAGTACAAAAGACTCTCAAAGGAAAATGCTATCTATATCCACATCAAGAACTGATAGACTCTGAATACAAATTGAAGCATAATTTTTTCACTTACTTTATTCTTTTCATGTTTTTTTTAACTTTTGTTCTGTTTTTTTTCACAACTGTGACTAATACAGAAATATTTTCCATGATAGAACATGTGTAAACTATAACAAAATCCCTACCACATTCAGAAGAGGGGAGGAGAGAGAGGGGGAAAAATTGGAACTCAAAATCTTATAAATATCAATGATTAAAATTTTCTTAACATATAACTGGGGAAAAATTAAATACTGTTTAAAAAGTGTATTAAAATAATAATAAGCTTGGGAAGCCATTCTTCATGATAATTGTTGTATTGGAGCAGTGGCTATGATTAAGAGCTGTTAGCCTGCCTTTATCAAGTCAAGTTCTAGATAAGAGCAAGAACAACAAAGACTTTGCCATCCCCAATAAGAGGCAAACCCAATGGAGACATTATGCTTAATGAAAAGCAGACCTACTGAGAATAGAGAGATAATATATCCAGAAGATATCCTGCAGCAATAGACCTCTTCATGTGGGCTACTCATTCACTATTACTTGGGTCCCTAAGGATGTTCATTTTCCCCACTGATGGTGTATGCATTTGTGGGAAATTATTTGCCATGTTTTGGGGGGGGGGCAATGCTCAATTGGAGGTCTTATCACTATGTTATTGCATTAAATATCTTTTTTTTTACCTTTTGTCTCCTTTGGCTGACTAGAAAACAAACAAACAAACATATTGTTGGGTTGTTGTGGGCTATGATTTAGAGTTCATGTGGTTTCATAGAGAACTTTGATCCATGGTATTTCTCTGGGAAAACCAAATATGATAGATGGGGTGAAAGTACCATAAGTACTATACATGTAATACTCCTTGAGCCTGAAATTTACGGGATCAAACCAGATTGATGGTACTGTAAATACAGAACTGGGAATGGAGCCATGAAGACCTGAGTTCAAGTACCACTTCAGACACATACTGTGTGACCTCAGACAACTCACTTAACCTCTCTCAGGCTGTCATTTTGCCCACCTGAAAATGAAAGGGTAGGATTCAATGACCTGTATAGACCATTCTACATCTATATCTATGATCACATGATTTAATATTTAAAATAAAAAGAACAAAACACAATATCTCATATTTTGAAGCTGTATCTTTGAATTCAAAAATTTTAAATATTTTAGGAAATGACATTTGAAATATGTGGCATTTGGGGAGCTATTTAAATGTTGGGGGAGGGTAATATTGAATTTTCAGATGCTATTCAAGCTTACTCAAGTAACCCAGGCAAAGAAAAAAAAATCTGAAGTAGAAATATCCACAGAAATCAGAGGAATGAAACCCTGTGGGTTTGTTAATTCAATGAAAGTTAATTGCAGAAGTTTATTAGAGAACATTAATATGTGGACTACTGACTCCAGATAAACCCTGAGGTTCAGAATCAGACTTTGATGTGGAATTGTGTAAATTGCTCTTGTAGCACGCCTTTTGCAAATCTCCTTTTAAATGACTCAGCAAGATCAAATTACTATGTTCCCAAAGTTATTCCAATAAGTATTACAAGACACCAAAAGGCTGAAAAAAACACTGTATTACACTGTGCCATATCATTTAACTAGCTTCCTCTTTAACACTTAACAAGTAAAGATTTGAGCAGTGTTACTATCTTACTCCACATGTCAAAATGCAAGATCTTGTGTTTGAATAAGTTTATATGCACGAATACTACTATTTACTGATTATAATATCTTATATTTGCATTTTTAGAATAGAACGTCAGTGATATCTTTGTTTTTACAGAACTCTAATTTCTCTCACTATCCAACTCCTACAAACACATAAGAAATACACACACACACACACACACACACACACACACATACACACACACACACATATATAAATGAAAAAAGGAAGAAAAGTAAAATGCCAGCAAAAAGATCAACAGATTGAAAAAGTCTGAAAATATATCCCATGTTCCACACTAGGAGTTTCCCCTACTTGGAGAAAGAAAAACAAACCTTTCATGTTTTTAAAGTTTTATTAAATTTATTTTTCCAAATAAATTGCTCTTTTTGAATAAATGGACTATGAGTTTCATTTCCTCTGATAGATATTATTTTTCTGCAACTTTGTAGGGGAGGAAAGGTTAATAGTGAAAAAAATGAGGTCAGTTCTTTAAACACCAATTACAAGTGGAAAAAAGAAAGAATGTCTAGCTATCTCTAATGATTCAAGGCACCAGGCACTGATTAAAAATATAGCAAAATACCGGAAGAACACACAGATATGATTTTGAATTAGCTACCGCTACTAACTTTTGAAAGATTATGCAGCATAGGGCCAGTAAATCAGGACTGGATGAACATCATTACAATCTTGCAATAATAATTATAGCAGCATTTATAGATTGTTTTATGTTTTGCAAAGTACTTTACAAACATTATCTCATTTTATATTCACAACAGCCCTGGCCAGTGGATGCTATTGTTATCCCTTTTACAAATAAGGACAGTGAGGTTCTGAGAGGGTAAGTGAATTTCTCAGGGCCATACATAATGTCTGAGGTCAGAATTAAATTCAGGTCATTCTGAATTTATGGCCAGTGCTCTATTGACTCCCTATTTTCTCACCAAAAGACAAACTAGAAACTCAAAACTTTATCCTCATGAAGTCTATGTTTTATCCAAACTACCCTACATGCTATTCCCAGAAGAATCATTTGAATTCCTACCACCAAATATTTACATGTTCTGGCCTATTAGTCTAGCAATCGTTATCCGCTAACCTGCATCTATTGCTATGTTTAATTCCATCCAAGGCTCTGATCATGTGACAACTCAACCCCAAATCTTACCATTTCCTCCAATTGTTAATACTTTCTCTTTTCCTAAAATTACTTTGTATTTACTTCATATACATTTTGTCTGCTTATCAATGTATGCTTTATTTCACCCCCAAAAGAATATAAGTTCTTCAAGGGCCAGGGCTGTGTTTAGTGTTTTACTTGTATCCTTAGTTTCTAGAAAAATCTCTGAAACATGGCAGATCTTTAATTAATGTTTATTGAATTGAATTGAACTGAACATATTAATTGGATGATAGGTAAAATATTGAAGTTGAAGTAGTGGTTACAAAGACTCAAAATACTTTGTGAAAAATAGGCCATGCAGACTAAATTAATTACCTTTTCGAAAACGGTAACCAGAATCATAGCAGTGGAATGTTGTAGATACATTTTATCAGGAAAAAAAAACATTTTTCAGCAAAATGTTCATTGAAATCATATATTCTTGTGGATGAGGTAGAGAGATGAGGATTAGATAATAGTAAGAATGAGAGGATGATAAGAATTAGAAGATAATAAGACATAAGAAGATCATAATAAGATAATAAAAATTAAATAACCAAAAAGTCATTAGGGTCTTAATGTCAGCTTAGAGGAAATACCATACTGAAGTGACTGAGATATCTGTATAAAGCAATAAAATGTTTAGTATAATAGATAATTATTCGTATATACACATGGTTAGCACACATCAAATTGTGAGGTTCAGAAAAGAGACAGGGTGACAGGTTATATAGTAGGCTACAACATTGATCCAAATCTTATAAAATGAAGTTTAATATGATCAAAAAGAAGTTTTATTTTATAAGTTCAAGCTATATGTAACTGAGGTTAAATAGAAGTTCATCTAAAAGTAGATCTGGGAACATTCATGGTCTAAAGCTCGGTATGTCATTAGTACATCTAAATTATCTTAGCCATTTCTAGTTTAGATAATTTAGGAAGGATAGTAAAATCCTGAAGTATGTCTAGAGGAGATTGAGCAAAATGATGAAGGGCCTTGAGGTCATACCATATGGGAAATGGAGATGGTCTACCTGGTCTCCTCCCTATAACCAGTGGATCTTATGTAGGGGGATTACAATTACCAAAATAAAAGGAGATAGTAAGTTGGTAGGGGCAAGAGCTCAAACAAAATCTCCAAGGAAATAAGCAGATAACTTTCCATGTCTCTTAAAATTTTAATGCTTTGTATTTAAATTACACTTGAGATTTTTCCAGTTGATGAACATTTGTCCTTTATAACTTCTCCTTTATAATTTTAGGGGATTTGCTTCCCCAAAGCCTTTCTCCTCCTACAAGTTTCTTCTAAAAATTAATCACTGCAGTTCATGTTAAGACACTTGTCCAAAGTCACCAGAATAAATGAGTTGCAGTTACTACAACCTCGGTCTCTCCTGACTCACTCCAATCCTCTTCAAATGCTGTGTATCACCTCTAACTGCATTGTCTTTCATAAATATTTCAATGCATAGAAAATTACTTTGTGAGGTTTTTTATTATTAGTAAATATGTAAAGTACAACTTAGTTTTCCATGCCCAGACATTGTTATTCCATGATCTCTTCATGTTTTTAAAGAACATCAACATTGTTGAGAAATGTCAGGTTATAAAATCAATTCTTTTAATGTTAAAGCTCTACCTGTAAATCTTTCCATTTGGACACTTACAAATAAAAAGGCATGTTTCTTTACCTTTTGCTGCCATTCTTTTTTCAACCACCCAGAAACTAACATCTCTGGAGACACATTTGATCTTTTCAAGTTAAATTATCCTTCTTCTGAGAATGATATAAAACATGATTTAGGCAGATGGAACTCCTGGGTTTCATCTTGATTTCTCAGTAAATTATATTGAATGATTTTCCTATATGTTACTATTTCCAATACCAGATGATTATGGAATTATCTCAAATATATGAAGAACAAAATAAAGGGCATCATAACCAAACTTTGGAGTATTTTCTAAAGCCAGACATAAAGTATATGATGTACTCTTCACCACCAGTAGATAAGCTACTTTTTCATTTTTTATTTTCAGCTACTAAATTAACTTCATGATCTGCATTAATCCTCTTCAATTCCTCAATAATATTACCACCTCCTCAACTATTATGAGTACCATAATCAATAAAACCAATAGCAAGAAAATTAAGAAAAAGGTTGGCAAAGATCAGCCAGAGAGTTGGAAGAACATTGGACTGTAAGACTTGGATTCTATTCTCACCTCTATATGTCAATCAATAGTCAACCTATATAGATGTTTTCAGCTATTACTATGTAGCAGGCATTGTGCAAAGTGCTGGGAATACAAAGAAAGACAAAAATTATCTCTGTCTTCAGGAATCTCATATTACATTGTCCATATCATTACTTCTTAAGCTGAAACTCCCTATCAGGAAAATTGGGATGATGATAGTAATGAGCCATGCTTCTAAAGAACTCCAGAAATTCATTTGTCTAATCCTCTTGCTTTTTATGTGGAAGATCAGATGCTAGGATAAAGTGAGATACTCACTATTATGCAGGTTTTCTGACTCCTCGAATTCCATCTACCAATGTCCTATCACAAAGAAGATGAAGGAAGTGAGATTTCTTTGAGAAGTATTAAGTACTTTTCAGATATAAAGCATGACTAATGCTCTAGATTGGGTCATATGGGAGATTGTCATATCATTTTTTTAAATGTTTTTTAAATGTTTTTTTTAAAAGTTTCCTCATTTGCATATATCCTTCAAAGTAAATTAGGAAATAGTTATTGAGGAGTAAAGTTAGTGACTGATTTAAACAACTTGTCTCAAATTACCTTTACTTTAAGAAAGCTTTACTATTCTATATACCTAATTACAAATCCAGAAACCTATCCACCTCTACTTTTCAGCATTTATTAACCCTGATTGAGAGTACACCCAAAACAAAACACAAAAACAAACAAAAAAAATAAGGAGAGCTTTTTCCTTGATCTGGTATAAGCCATCTGTTACCTGTACCAAAGTTTCCTCTCTAGACATATAGAGTTTTTCTTCCTAGATATTGTTCCTAAAAGCATTTTCCAAAATTCCCCACCAAAATTTAACTCTCATTTTTTTTTTACTCTAGGTCCTATTGGATAATTGAAGTTAATCTGATGAAATGATCCAGTATAAAAAGTTAATGGGGGTCAGGAATCAGGAGATATTTGGGAGGCAATGTTACCAACAAGATAGAGAATGAGTTTATTTTCACTGATCCTCTCTAAAATAAGAATTGTGTTTAAAACAATTGTGGCAGTCTCTGCACCCAGAACCATAAAGAGATAAGAACATGATTCATTTAACAGGTGAGAAAGCTAATCTCTAGAACACTGGACATCCCCAGCCCCACTAGTCCCCACATTCTGCCAGGTCTGCACAATGTAACCAAGAGGTTTGTGATCTGGGATCCATTTAAGAATCCCCTAACTGCTGCTATAGTCTCTGTAAACAAACACCCAAATCCTATTCTCACCTCACCTCAGCATACTGTTGAAAAAAAAACTCCACTCTACCAATTCATCCCCAACCCTGTGACAAAGAGGTGGTGGGATAAAAAAGCTATAGCATATTCAGTCTAAGAAGAGCTCAGCCAAAGAACAAAGAAAGAAAGGAAAGTTGAGGAAGGCAGCAGTAATGGGTGGGGCAACACCACACCTGAAGAAAAGGGAATGGAAATCAGCTGAGGCTAGCTCTATCTAGGTAAATATCACTTGGGGAAAGAGACTGGGTCTGGTAAGAAGTTAACTTAGCGATGTAGGAGGAGGATGAGATTGAGAATGTAATTCATTCTCTTTGCTTCTATATATCAAAAGAAAACAAAAGATCAAGAATACTAAAAGTAAACAATGTGTTCGACATGTGTTCAATTTTTTTTAGTAGTGTCTGAGTCTCTGTGACCCTATTTCAGGTGTTCTTGGCAAAGATAATGGAATGGTTTGCCATTTCCTTCTCTTGCTCTTTTAACAGATGAAGAACTGAGGTAGACAGGGTTGAGTGACTTGCTCAGAGTCACAGAGCTAGGACGTGTTAAAAAACAGAACATGTTATTTACTTAAAGAGAAAAGTAAGTTGTAAATACTATGGACCCATGGTATCATTTTCAATGCTTATTATTATTTTATTTTGGATAAGGAAATGCTCACTTCACATTGTTTGTTAAGTTTAGAATTTTTTTTTAAAGATGATACTATTCAGTCAATGATGAGAGTAGAAATAGACATTCTAAACAGGTCTATAATCATGAAAGTGAAGGGTATTAATTTCTCATTATATAATAATTAATATTAATTTTACTTCAAGTGGTCAAACATTTCTGAATCATTACCTACTCCATAGTCACCGTGCAAGTTTGGAAGAAGATAATAGTCCAGTTTCACTTGGGCATAGAGAACATGGAGAAGACTGATATGAGACTAGAAAGATAGGGTGGTATCAAACCACTGAAGGTCTTGAATGTTATGCATCAGAATTTCAACATTTTTTTAGTAAGCACTAGAGAACTACAGAATTATTTGGAGCAAAAGAGTGAGATAAACAGCATAATTTTTAAATGATTCTAATGAAGTAAAAAGAGAGTGGAGATGGAAAGACCTGAAAATATACTATTTCAATAGACTAGGAAGGTGAGGGCTTATGTTAAAGTAGTAGAAATGGTAATTAAAAAGACAGGATAAATGTGAATGACATTGAGATGGTAAAGTCCACAGGGCTTAGTAGTTGATTGGATTTGAAAGGTGACTGAAAGGAAAGAATCAAAAGTAATCTCAAGGTTCTAAACACCATTGATTGGTGTGTGCCACAAATGGAAAACTCAGAAAGAGGACCAGATTATTTAACGGATACTAATTGTGAGCTGAGTTTTAGATAGAGAATCTTTTAACTTTCCTTGTAATAACCAGGTAGAGATTAATTTAAGGCAGGTAACAATTTGAGTCTCAGAAAAAGAGTACATGGAGAGAAATGATAAAACTAGAAAGAGCTAAAAAGAGAAATGAAAGAATGATCTCCATTGAGATAAAGGTCAAAGCTATAGGGTTGAATGATATTGTGCAAGGGAAGGTTACACAGAAAGTAAGGACTCAGAACCTTTAGGAACATCCACATAAATAGATTAAGAAGAATATGAGAGACCAGCAGGAAGAAGAGATTGAAGATTAAGGACAAAAAGAGGACTCATGCTAGAAAAAGGTCATGGAAAATGTATGAAGGAAAGGATTCAAGAAATAGGCTAAAGGATTTAGCCTTAAGGAAAAATAGCTCTTTTCTGGAACATAGTAAGCACTTAATGATCACTTGTTTCCTAATTTGATGAATTAAATGATCTTCTTTGATTTTTAGGAAGGAGGAATGAAAGCATGTTTATGCTGAGTACTTATGACGATTGGAATTTGGGGGATACAAAAGCTAATGTCTATTGACAGCCTCTATTTTCCCAATAAAATAGCTAACTACATCATTCACTGTAAGTGTAGAGGATGATTGGAAGTGGGAAAAGAAAATACTTGGCATGGTCGCTATGGTGAATGACAGTCAATGAAATTTGAAAAAAAAAATGACTATTCCATATCTAAGGTTTTCTATCATGAATTTGTAATAGGTAATATCTCAAATATTTTAGTTTCTCCAGCAATGCTCGAGGAGCCCTGGACTGGTAGTGGAGGGATCAAATGGTGGATATTATCCTAAAACAAGAACTCGGAGAATAGGTCACAAAAGGTTGAAAGTAAGAAAAGAAAAAAATTATTTTTTCTGTTTAAATATAAATACAAGTGATAAAATATAGATAAGATTGATTTCAAGAACAAAGATGTATCAACAAAGAGAGGAAGAAAGTAGACAGTATGACTAGGAGAGTAAAAAAGGTTTAAATATGTTGAAGGAAACCAGGGATCCCAAGACTACGAGGTGAACTAGGAGGCAGTATATTACAGGAATGATGAACAGTCAGTGCAAACGTAAAGAGACAGGAGATGTAGCCACATGTTTGCTAAAAAAAAAAAAAAGACAATATGGTTGGTCTACAGCATGTGTAGATGCGGGCAATATTGAAGAAGGCTGGAAAGGTAGGAAGAGCTTAGGTGGTAAAGAGCTATAATACACAGACCTAATATTCTCTATATAAATAACAGGGAATTTGTGTCTAGTGGTAGCTAACTTTAAGGAAAGGGGTGGGAAGGGAAAAAAGGAAGTTACATGATAACTTTATTATATATTTTAAAAGAATAGCAAGTTATACATAATAGATTTATAGTTTCATGGGCAATCATCTTTTTTAAAATTATGCTATGTTATGGAAGTGCTTGTTTTATTCCATAAATTAAAAATAAAATAAAATTTTTAAAAATAAGTAACTAGTAGCAAAGCTTCAATCCCATGCATCTTCTGAACTATAAAGTCGGCCATGTGTGTTCCTTAATGCCTTTGCCTTTTCATGCATGACAATGATTGCTTCTACTCTGCACTAGTGCTGAGACATCATATGGCAATCCCTTCATTTAAATCTTTAATGATATTTGCTTCCCCTGCCAGGCTCAGTCTTGCTGTAACTTAGTAAGCTATCCTGTTGTGTCTGATCAATGATGTCAATCCTTGCCCCTTCTCTGAATTTCAAAGTGTTTGAACCCAGAATCGTGGCATGCTTACATTAGAATGAATATTGAATATTAACTAACCCAAATATTGCATTTTATATATGGAGAAATCAAGGCCAGAGAGGTCAAGTGATTTGCCTAAGATCATGGGGCTGTTTAGTTACAGAGATTTGCTACAGTCCAGGTCTCCTGACTTTCAGATTTATGCTCTTTCCTTTACACTATAATAATAATAATGGGGGGGGGGGATAGGGGCAGGTAGGTGGTGCAGTGAGTAGAGCACCAGCCCTGGAGTCAGGAGGACCTGAGTTCAAATCTGGCCTCAGACACTTGACACACTTACTAGATGCATGACACTTAACCCCATTTGCCTTGCCTCAAAAAAACCAAATAAACAAACAAAAAATAATAGGGGGGATTAACATATTAAGTAAAGCTTAGATAGAAGTTTCAGGTTTCCAAAGCATATCACACACATTTTTCATTTGATCCTCATAACAACCCTGTGAGGTAGATGCTATAATTATTCCCATTTTATAGGTGAGGAAATTGAGGCTGAAAAGCATTAAATACATTGTCCAGGTTCACTCATTTAAAAATATATGAAGCAGCATTTGAATGGAGGATTTTCTGATTCCAAGACCAATGTTCTACCCGGCATGCTACCTAAAATGCATCGTAAGCAATACATTATATATTAGCTTGGAAAAGACCATTCAGATGACAATCAGGACAAAGGACACTACCTTTTGAATCCTCTGGGATGATCCCATCCATCTCCCTTCCTGGAATACTTCTGAACTATACCTCTTAGCTGGTTATATGAATGAGACTATTGGCATCACATAAGTATTGTGGATATATTATTCATTCTTGCTTAAGGCATGTGTATGTGTGTTAGCATATAGCTGTGTGTATATCTGTGTGTGTGTGTGTGTGTGTGTGTGTGTGAAATGAAACTCATTCATAAAGTTCTTCAAGCATAACAAGGTGACACTTTTACACAGTTTGATTTTCATATGTGTGTTAATTATAGAGACTACCCAGTGGGGTTCTGAGTTAATCCAGCTGTCTCAGTAGGAACTATGTTTCTAGTGATTTTTATCTTTTTTTTGCTGTGAGTTATAATGCACTGTCTGTTGGTAATAGTTGGGCTGACTCACAATAACATGGCATGTGCTTCTGATCCATTTCTACAATAGTGGAGAAGTAGTTTGGCTACTAGGAAAAGGTCAAAATCCATAGCCTAGCATTCAAGGACCTCTAAAATCCACCAGCAGAGTATCTCTCTCTGGTCTTAATTTTCTCTACTCTCCCCACTGGCTTCAACCAAGCAGTCAACTTGTAGTCCTCTATACAACCAAAGCTACTCTTCTCTGTCTATCCTTATTGGACTGGATTTCTTCTTTCTGTAATATCCACCATCCGCTCCCTACTCCGTTGGAATGCTGTCCATTTTTTAAGACTCATCTTCTAAATAGCATGATCTTGTGACTTTGAGGAAATCATTGAAAATATCTAGGCCACAGTCCACTTATTTGTAAAGAAATTGGATTCTCTAAGAATCCTTCTTAGCTCCATATTGTATGACTTCTGTGCAGAATTTTGAGGAAAGCAGATTCAGGCATATATTCAGTCTTCGTTAGAGTTTATAATGCTGGCAGTTATTAATGTCAATGGCTGAGTGTCTTATTGATAAAGCATTTGGGTCAGCTTAAGGCCTGGTGTTAGATATTCTGTTTAGGGGCAGCTAGGTGGTGCTGTGAGTAGAGCACCAGCCCTGGAGTCAGGAGGACCTGAGTTCAAATGTGGCCTCAGACACTTGGCACATGTACTAGCTGTGTGACCCTTGGCAAGTCACTTAACCCCAATTGCCCTGCCAAAAAACCAAAAGATATGCTATTTAACTGGATATCTACTATATCTCTGGTTTCCTCCAAAACTATATTTGTCACCCTAAAGAGAGGGAGTGGGATGAAGTATCATGTGGTCCACAGACTCAACTGCACCATATCACTAGAGAAATCTCTGAGAACAATTTTGCACTATTATTAATCACTCCTATATTGTATACCTTGGCATTGAGGCAGAATAATGAGCTCATTCTTTTCCCAGAAAAAATAATTGCCTACCACTGGAGGTAGTTCTGTGAAGGCTAAGCTATGTGACACAGACAGGAATGGTGTTGACATGTTTATTCTCTATGGCTATACCTAAAGGATGCCAAAGCAGCTGGTTTGTTCAATCAGGTAATCAAGTCAAAGGAAAAAGGAGAGAAACAGATTAATTGTTATCATGTCAGAACTAGGATACATTGAGTGGGTGGGGGAGAGAGGTTGAGGGAGAGGATTGCATGGAGAATTGAAGAATAGAAGATGTTAGTTTAAGGTAAAGAAAAATTTCCTAACAAGCAGAGCTATCCAAAAATGAGATGAAATGACTGAAATGATGGATTTCTTCTCACTAGAGGCTTTCATGGTAACCTCTTTTCAGAGATGTTATGGAAACCACCATCCAGACTCCTCTGGACATAGCTGAAAAAAAATCCCTGTGCAACATGTCTGGTAAATGATCATGGAGTATCAGGTAAACCACCTCCAGTGGGGAGGAAATCAGGCACAGCATCTTATTCCACTTTGTGGTAATTGTAATTATTAAGAAGGTTTTATTGTTGTTGTCATAACCATTTCTATTTCTGTTGTATTTGTTGTTGCTGCTGTCGCTGTCTTCCCTAATTGGTGAAGCCTCTTTGCAACGCCCACTTACTATCTCTAATTTTCTGTCCTTGTGCCTTCTCATTTAGTTACATGCAGCCTCTGATGTCTCAAAATTTCTGTCAGAATAGCTTGGGTGAATCAGAAGACATGTGTTTTTATCTTTCGCAACTCCCAGTACTGTTTGGAGAACACAAGGTACTGCTCTGTGTAGCTGAAAGGAGTAAAGCTCCTGGGGCAATGAGAGTGGAAAAGCATGTTGTCTGGAGTGCTTTTGAAAGGGCATGAAGAATAAAAATAGAAATCCTTTCTCTTCTCCTACCCTGCCCCAAATAGGTTTTCTTTGTTTTTTTAAATTTTCTATATATTATTTGATCCACCATAACCTATAAAGAAACTATGATATATTGAAACCAGCGAGGTGTAGTATATAATATTTTTAAAAAGGATAAAAGAACCCTTGCTCAAATGACCATTTTATTATAATTACATCACTCCTGGAGTCTTTTTAGTGCTGTATCCTACAGGAACAGTTTTCTTTGGGTAGTTCTCTTTTATTTAGATCTAATTTCCCATTAATAGCACATTCTTTAACTTCCCCTGCTTTGCACTCAGGAGGCACCTGCTCCCAATTGTCTGCTCTGGGTTCCTCAGAGTATTAGAAATATTGTACATCTGCAAACATGAATACAGAACAGGTGCAAACTGTGATGTTAAGTAGCTCCTAACAAGAGGAAAAGTCAGTGAGCTAAATGCCTGCTTCATCAGGATTTTCCCAAGTGCCACTTGGATACCACGAGATTCTAAACTCTCATTATAGTGCATGACACTTGGAAGAAAATAAAGCTATCACAACTGATTGTCACATTTCAATGTAATTTGGGGGTAATATGTTGTAAATATGACTTATATGTACAAAAAGTGTCACCTAGTCCAAAGTATATTTCAAATGCCCCATACAAAGCCAAATTTCCATCATCCATTCAGCTATTATTAGCGCTCTATTCCTCTTGAAATTAGCTTGCATTACTTGGTATATTCAAGTTTCTTTTTTAAATGTTCTTTTATTGTTAATATATCAATCATTTGACTAGTGTATAAATTAATTCAATGCAAAGTTATACATGGTAGTTAAATGAGATTCCATGCCATCTTGGAGAGGGAGGGGGGAGGGAGGGGAGAAATTCTGGAACTCAAAATTATGTAGAACCGTCTGTGGTAAACTAAAAATAAAAAAAATATATCAATCATTAAAACAAGTAAAATTAAATATTAAAATATGTCCCCCAGACATCTTTTTAGGTGGTTTGTTTCTTTTTGGGTATATGTTAAATTTTAAAAAGTAGAAACTCATATCACTTTCTAAACTTTTGTTTTGTGTAGGCTTAATGTTTTGTCGATGTTCTGTATTTTGCATCTCTATTATTACCCACTAACTCACCACCCCCAATCCAAATACAATCCTTTGTATGCACTTACTTGTGAATATGTTATAGACTGAAAATTCCATGAGTGTAGGGGTTGCTTGTATGCAAGTGTCTAGCACAGTGACTGGCACATGCTAGGAGCTTAATTATTTTGGGTTTAATAAATCCCATAAGCACGAATATACAAGACATGTTTGAAACACAATAATGAAGGTTGTTATTTTAAAGCTGCTTTGTAAACTGTACTGTTCTCCATTTAAGTGAGATGCATTTCTCTTATCTATTTTCCAGGTCTACCAGTCAGCAGAGACACAATGGTTCATAAAGCTAAGAAATGACATAGAAATCTATGGACTTACATTCTCCAACTGATAAATATTCAACAGATATCAACAGGCAGTTTTCAGATGAAGAAATTAAAGCTAACTACAGTCACATAAAAAATTATCTAAATCATTATTGACTAAATTAATGAAAATTAAAACAACTCTGAGGTACCACCTCATATCTAATTGGCTAATATGACAAAAACAGGAAAATGATAAAGATTGGAGAAGATGGAAAATTGAAACACTAATGCATTGTTGGTGGAGTAATGAAATGATCCAACCATTCTTCTGAAGAGCAATTTGGAACTATGCCCCAAGTGCTATAAAACGGTGCATACCCTCTGATCGAGCAATACCATTACTAGGCATGTATACCAAAGATATCATAAAAAAGGAAAAGGATCCACATGCACAAAAATATTTATAACAGCTCTTTTTGTGGTGTCCAAGAACTGGAAATTGAAGGGATGCCCATCAACCGGGGAATGGCTGATCAAGTTGTGGTATACAAATGTAATGGAAAACTATTGTTCTATGAGAAAGGATGAGCAGGGAGATTTCAGAAAAATGTGGAAATACTTATATGAACTGATGTTGAGTGAAGTGAGCAGAACTAGGAGAACATTGTACACAGTAACAACAACATTGTGTAATGATCAACTTCTATAGACTTAGCTCTTCTCAGAAATATGATAATCTAAGGCATTTCCAAAAGACTCATGATGAAATATGGTTTCCACATCCAGAAAAAGAATTATGGAGTCTGAATGCAGATTAAAGCATACTATTTTCTCCTTTTTGTTTTTTTCATTCTCACAATTTTTCCCTTTTGTTCTGATTCTTCTTTCACAATATGACTAATGTGGAAACATGTTTAATATGATTGTACATGTATAGTCTATATCAGATTACTTGCTGTCTAAGGGAGGGGGAAAGGGATGGTGGGAGAAAAAAATTTGGAACTCTCAAAATGTTAAAAAAAAAACTATCATTACATGTCATTGGCAAAATTAAAAAAAAAACTATTAAGTGGAAAAAATTTAAAAAGAAAAATGTCTGAACTGAGAGGCATAATTTTGACTCTTCCACCAACTACCTCTGGCTAATTGGGAGCTACAATATGTATAACCCCAAGTTCTTTTTAAGTGTTCTATGTATTTTGGGTTGAAAAAATAGGTAGAATATTTATTGTATTAAATACACACACATACATACACACACACACATATATATATATATATATACATGTATATACATACATATATATATATGTGTATGTGTATGTATATATATACATGCTTTGAAAAACATTTTCCACTGAAGCCCTAATCTGATTCTTCATATTATGACATGGAGGTCAGCCTAGATTCTCAAATGCTATGCCAATTTAGTGAATGTTATTCATAGTCCTATCAAGCTGGAAAGTCTTCATATATTTAATGAGAAGTTATACATTTGACTTCAGATGATCAGGCTAGCTAAATTCTGAAAAGTTCTATGTAGGTTGATGAACTTTTGATACACAGCAACATTTTCAGATCACCAATTGTCAAACATTTCAAACACCTGGCCACATGTAGCCCACGACACTCTCCAGTGTAGCTTGAACTGGAATAAAATGTAATTGGGTAATACTTTACAATATAAAATGCAATAAAACATAGATAGCATAATATTATATTAAAGACTATGTCAATATACAGCTCACAGGTATCCTTATGTGGAGATTAGTGGCCCCCATTTCCATTTGAGTTCGACATCATGACCTAATATATGCTAAAAGGGATTGTAGAAGAGAAAGCAATGCAAATGAAATTGTGCATGCACAAAGAATTCCAATATAGGGGCAGCTAGGCTGAGCAGTGAATAGAGTACCAGGCCTGGAGTCAAGAGGACCTGATTTCAAATCCAGCCTCAGGCACTTTAGACTTACTAGCTGTGTGACATTGGGCAAGTCACTTAACCCCAATTGTCTTGCCTACCCCCTCCAAAAAATAAAAAGATTCCAGTATACCTTGGTACCACAGCAGAAAATGAAGGAAGATATGAGATAAAATTATATATGATGGAGGAAAGATGGGTCTCCTATGAGAAAGGGAAGTGAGAGGTTGTTACTGGTAATTTACTTGTCTTTTCTCCTGAACAATGCCAGACAATAGGTCCTTAGCAACTGGAACCTGAGGTAGGGTTGTGGATATTCAGGATAGAGATTTGACCCACTATTTTACTGGTAGAGCAAATTCGTGGGTAAAGAAATTTCCTCTCCCCTTTCAAGTGAGCACTTCTGCAAATGATGAATTGTTTGTAGCCCTGAGAGTTTAATTGCCCAGCGTCATACAGTCAGTATGTGTCAGAGGTAAGACTTGAACTCAAACTTCTGGGCTCTGCTTCCAACTCTATTTAAAGGAGACTTTTGAATCATTCATTAAGCATTTATTAAGCACACATAAAGTGTGCCAAGTCCTATGTTGGATTCTGAGAGGAATATGAATTTCTCATAAGACATGGTCCCTACCCTTGTGGAATCTGCATTCTATTAGAAGGATAAGTTGCAAATGTAAGAACTTGTAATATACAATAATATATCATTATAATTATAATATTACATGAATAATTATTGTGGAAGTCCACCCAGAGAAAGAAAGATGAACTGTGTTAGATTGATTAAAGAGGAAATCCAATTGTTATCACCTGAATATTCAAGAAGTCAATCACACCTGGTAACTGGATAAGGGAACCTGCAAAGACTGCTATGAGTTAATCATTTGTTTGCTATGTTATTATATGTGACTTGCTCTTATATAAACCTGTCTCCCCTTTTCCTAAGAATTATGACAAAGCTAGTTATATGCAGTTTGTTCAGTCTCTACCCCAGTCCAAGCCATTACCCTAGCCTCAAGAATCTATTCCAAGCTATCTTTTGGAAAATACCAACCATTAATTACTCCACAATAACTCCTCAGCACATCCAAATTAGTTTACTCACTGTCACCCACCCTTGAAAAGAGTCAAGAGTCTGTCCTCTGTTCTTGGGCTTTTCACTATTCATCCTACCTAACATGCCTTTGTTTGCAAACATCCAAAGCCTAGCCATGATTCATTAAAAATCTCATTCGCTGCCTTTCATATGAAGCTTTCCCTATCCATTCCATTCACAGCAGTGCTTTCCTTCTCTGTATTCTAAACATATTTATTTTCTATAGAATCCTTTGTTACTGAATCATGTATGATCTAGATAGGCATTGGGTTGAAAGGGAAATTTCTCTGTATCTGGAGTCAAAGGACTTCCGTTCAATTGCTGATTGTGTCATTTCTTACCTTAGTGAACCTGAATAATGAACTTAACTTCTATGGATCCTGGTATTTTTATTCATAAAAGAAGGGCTTTAAAGCACATGGCTTCCTAAGCCCCTTGAAATTTTAATCTAGGATGATATTGTATGTATATTTATTTTCCATGGAACTATCTCATAGTTATTTACTTAATGTCTTCTCTTATACAAGTAGATAGTAAAATCATTGAGGATAAAGAATCTATATCATACTCTTTCTTGGCCAACCTCATTCTGCCTTCTAACATGGAGCTTTGTACAAAATATGGGTTCAATAAAAAGTATAGGGGCAGAGCCAAGATGGCTGCTGGAAAGCAGGGATTTGCATGAGCTCCCCCCACCCTCCAAAAACCTATAAAAATGGCTCTGAACAAGTTCTAAAGCTTCAGAGCCCATGGAATAGCAGAGGGAGGCAGGGCTCTAGCACAGGACAGGCTGGATAGTTGCTGGGTAAGGTCTACTGCACGGAGCTGGGAGCAGAGGGGAACAGAGCCCAGCATGGGCTGCTCCTCGACCAACCAGACTGGGAGCCAGGAGGAACAGGCCCTAGCACCCTGAATCAGTGAACTGTGGCAGTTACCAGACTTTTCAACCCACAAACACCAAACACAACAGAGAAGGTTAGTGGGAAAAACAGTGGGGACAGAGTGAAAGGAGTTCTGTGGTTCAGCCACCCACCTGGGGGCAGTGTAGAGTACAGAACTAGAGCTTCAGTTGCTTCTGGCCCCAGGCACACCTGGTGGGAGGAATTAAGTGGCGGACCAGAGTTGGGGTGCAGAGCCTGCTTAAGATCTTAGTCCTGTCCTGGTTGGTGGTTCTGGGGGGAGAAAAAGCACTGGTGTGGCAGAGCTTGCTGTGTAGAAGTAGCTCTGGAAACAACAGCGCAACCCCTCAAGTTTGGGACAAAGTACTCTCTACTCTACAAGCAGCAATACCCCAACAAAAAATAAAGGGTCAAGTAGTCGGCTGGGAACGTGGCCAGGCAGCGAAAATGGACTCAGATTCAGACGCACACTTTGGAATCTTTCTCTGGTTACAAAGAAGACCAAAACATACAGCCAGAAGAAATCATCAAAGTCAAAGAGCCTACATCAAAAGCTTCGAAGAAAAACATGAACTGCCCTCAGGCCATGGAAGAGCTCAAAAAGGATTTGGAAAGGCAAGTTAGAGAAATAGAGGAAAAATTGGGAAGAGAAATGAGAGTGATGCAAGAAAACCATGAAAAATAAGTCAAAGACTTGCTAAAGGAGACCCAAAAAATATTGAAGAAAATAACACCTTAAAAAATAGACTAATGCAAATGGCAAAAGAGCTCCAAAAAGCCAATGAAGGGAAAAATGCTTTGAAAGGCAGGATTAGCCAAATGGAAAAGGAGCAAAAGACCACTGAAGAAAATACCACCTTAAAAATTAGAATGGAGCAAGAGGAAGCTAGTGACTTTATGAAAAATCAAGATATTATGAAACAGAACCAAAAGAATGAAAAAAATGGAAGACAATGTGAAATATCTCCTTGGAAAAACCACTGACCTGGAAAATAGATCCAGGAGAGATAATTTGAAAATTATTGGACTACCTGAAAGTCATAATCAAAAAAAGAGCCTAGATATCATCTTTCAAGAAATTATCCAGGAGAACTGCCCTGATATTCTAGAGCCAGAGGGTAAAATAGAAATTGAAAGAATCCACTGATCACCTCCTGAAAATGATCCCAAAAAGAAAACTCCTAGGAATATTGTTGCCAAATTCCAGAGCTCCCAGATGAAGGAGAAAATACTTTAAGCAGCCAGAAAGAGACAATTTGAGTATTGTGGAAATACAATCAGGATAACACAAGATCTAGTAGTGTTTCGACAATCCAGCTAGCAGGTGCTGTGGGAGGGAAAAACCAACAGAAGCCCAACAAGAATGCTGCCAAAGCCCAGATTCTTTTGATCTGCTTTACTAAGGAAAGCAATGATAAGGGGTTAACAATCTTATTTCAATCCAATGTACAGACATCGGCCACTTAGTTGAGGGGAAAAAGCCAGCACCCTGAACTTCAGGGCAAATACAAATGCAAAGATACATTAGAAACAGACCAAATCACAGTTCATAGTTACCAAGAAAACCAAGTGCAGACATCCGGGCAAGCTGGAGGGCTCTTAACTACAGCTGCTCAGAGTCTCCACATCAGCATGCCACCAAGAGTGAGAGCCCTGAGCAAATAGCTCTGTCTTCTCTTCTTATACCATTTCAGACGTCATCAAACATCATCTGAATGACTAGAACTTAGGCTGCTATCATTGGCTCCTGGGTTAGCACCTCCCCGTAGTACCCTGGGAGCTTCACACCCACATAGGCTTAACACCTAATAGGGATTTAGGCCTGGGGCTTAGCACCTAGTAAGACTCAATGAAATACACTGAATTAATCAAAGGAAACAAAATCCAAACTCTTCAAGGGCACTTGGTAGAAGTGAGTGCTAAGAGCCCATTTTGCTTCCCAATACAAGCAGCTTCCACATTAAGGGACTGAAGGGTTTGGAATGTGATATTCTGGAGGTCAATGGAGCTAGCATTAAAACCAAGAATCACTTACCCAGCAAAACTGAGTATCATGCTCCAAGGCAAAATATGGATTTTCAATAAAATAGAGGACTTTCAAGCTTTCTCCATGCAAAATCCAGAGCTGAATAGAAAATTTGACTTTCAAACACAAGAATCAAGAGAAACATGAAAAGGTAAACAAGAAAGAGAAATCATGAGGGACTGATGAAAGTTGAACTGTTTTGTTTACATTCCCACATGGAAAGATGATGTGTATGATTCATGAGACCTCAGTATTAGGGGAGCTGAAGGGAATATGTATGTATATATATATGTATATGTATGTGTGTCTGTATGTGTATGTATACACACATAAAGACAGAGGGCATAGGGTGAGGTGAATAGGAAGGGATGATATCTAAAACAAATCAAATTAAGGGATGAGAGAGGGAAAAGGGAGAGATAGAATAGGGTAAATTATCTCACATAAAAGTGGCAAGAAATAGCAGTTCTGTTGGGAGGGAAGAGGGGGCAGGTGAGGGTGAATGCGTGAATCTTGCTCTCATTGGATTTGACCTGAGGAGGGAATAATATACACACTCAATTGGGTATCTTACCCCACAGGAAAGAAGGAGGAAAGGGATAAAAGGCGGGGATGATAGAAGGGAGGATAGATGGGGGAGGAGGTAATCAAAAGCAAACACTTTTGAAAAGGGACAGGGTCAAGGGAGAAAACTGAATAAAGGGGGACTGGATAGGAGGGAGCAAAATACAGCTAGTCTTTCACAACATGAGTATTGTGGAAGGGTTTTGAATAATGATACACATGTGGCCTATGTTGAATTGATTGCCTTCTTAGAGAGGGTGGGTGGGGAGGGAAGAGGGGAGAGAATTTGCAACTCAAAGTTTTAAAGGCAGATGTTCAAAGTAAATAAGTGTTTGCATGCAGCTAGGAAATCATATATACAGGAAATTGGGCATAAAAATCTACCTTGCCCTACAAGAAAGTAAGGGAAAAGGGGATGGGGGTGAGTGGGGTGACAGAAAGGAGAGTTGACTGCGGAATGGGGCAACCAGAATACATGCCATTTTGGAGTGGGGGGAGAGTAGGAATGGGGAGAAAATTTGTAACTGAAACTCTTGTGAAAATTAATGCTGAAAACTAAAAATATTAAATAAATAAATAACAAAATTTTTAAAAAGTGTAAAAATCAATAATTCTAACAACTCTCCAGCATTGATGATATAATACTTCTAAAGCTTCAAAGTATATCAATGAGGAGGGGAAAAAAGTTGTTGCTGTCATTGCCTCCAATCCAATAAAGATAATGAATAAAAAAAAAGTGGACTCAAGGTTATTGTTTCCTTTGCCTAGGATGCACTCCTTGGTAAGGAAAAAAACAGATGGGATTTGCAATGAGAAGACCTGAGTTTGAATTAACTTTCTATCACTGTGCGACCTTGTGCAAATTCCATGGCCTCTCATCACCCTGGTTTCCTCATCTATAAAAGAAATAGAAGGTACAGCATAATTTTAAACTCCTATGCATATGTGATCAATGGATCAATATCAGTCTTCAAGATCTCAAGTGTCCTATCACAGGTCTCTTTCCTTGGCCCTCTTCAATTCTTGTATCTTTGGAATCAACTCATAGTCTATCCCCTTCTTAAAGACTTCCTTATTACACTTACAACTTTAATGATCTTGCCCTACGAATCCGACAAGTGTTTATCAGTTATAACAGGTATCAGAATATTGTTATAAGTGTAACAATGTACTTATCTGGGTTAACAGAGTATTCTTTATCTAGCTGTAAGTTCCATGAGGGCAGGAACTGTGTCTTGTTTAAACTTCGTATCTCTGCCAGCAAAGTGTGTACATTAGATATTACATGTTACATAGATGTTATATTTGTTTCTTGTTTGTTTCTCTTATTCACCCTCTCATTTTAAGAATCGAAAACATATCAGGTAACTGAGTAGACTTCTTCGCCACTGATGGTACTTTTCCTTACCCCTCCAGCAAAGTCATATCTCTTTAAATAATGTAAACGGTCCTCAGAAGAATAGGAGAAGTGCTGCAAACTCACAGATGTCAGAGGCCATCACAGTGTTGCCATCTGTGTGTTGTTTTGAAGACCATGAAGGTCAGATACTCAACTTCTTTTCTCTATTACTATATAAAACCTTTCTAGGAGAAAAGCAAATTCTCTGCTCAGAAGGTTCCCAATTTTAATGTGCTTAGGAAAACTTTAGGATAAACTGACATGGAAAAAAAATTGAATTTAAAAGAAGATGCCATTTTTTAGATGAAGATAGGGACATAATTATTTTACCAACTCACTCTTCATTTGGCCAAAAAAAATAACAGAGAATTTTTAAAGGTGTTTGCCTCACTTTAAAATATGGTTTGATTTACCCAAATTTGAGGCATAGATTATTTTCATCGTAGGAAAATTGGACCTATCCCTTCCCCTTTTCTTTTTCCTTCATTCCAGTAATCTGAGGTGGGAAATATAATAATAGGACTTCAGAATTGGAAGAAACCTTAGAGGTTATTTACCTTATCAAAAAAATATCAAGTCTATCTAAAATATTCCAGAAAATGGTTGCCTAAGTATAATTTAATTCAATTTAATAAACAATTCAATATTTTCTTAGTACCTTGGTTGGTTGGTTGCTTGATGTCCTTTGTTCTCAGATCAATAAGTTCAGTGCTGTACAAAAAATCTCTGAAAGCTGCTCACTCCTTTTCTGCTCCACTGTGTCCAACCATGTGTTGGCTCTGCTTTCTCTACCAAGTAAGCAACAAACTGTCCCTGCCTGAAGAAGTGCTATAATCCATTAACATTAAGTCTTTTTGTAATTATCTTGCGTTGGAGATGCCATTTTTATTAAATGTTAATATTTAGTGGATAAATCTATGATCAGTCCAGCACTGTACCATACATCACCTTTATTATTCTCATATCCTGTATCTTCTTCTTACAATGATGTAATCAATTAAATGCCAATGTTTGCTGCAAGGGCACATCTCTGAGGTTTTATTGCAGTTAGGTAAACAAAACACAATGTTGGGGATGTGAAGGTCATGAGATGCACAAGCCTTCAGTAGTAAGTGACTACTCTATTCTTCCCAATGGTTCTCTGCCATGTTTGGTAGCCTGGGCCCACTGTTGCATTAAAGTCACCCAGAATTATAAGGTTATCCTCTTTCAGCACATTGATGATGATGGTCTCCAAGTCTTTACAATTTTTTTCTTTGATCTCATCAGGGTTTGTCATGGTGGGAGTACACGCATTGATGATGGTGGCATGATGCTTTCCTGCAAGGGGCAATTGCATTGTCATAAGCCTCTTGTTCACTTCTTTTTGCTAGGCATACAAGCTTGCTGACTAGATACATTTATGTGTATCACCTTATTTGGGCAGTCATGCAAAACTTACACCAGTTTCACAGCTCTCCCCTTTACTGCAGCCACTCCAGAAAAAAAAATGTTTATCCAGCTCCAACTTTAGTAAACTGGCCTTCATTTAGCAGCCTTATTTCACTTAGGGCTGCTCTGGATGTGATATCTGTTGGGTTTTCTCACAACGGCTGTTCATCTTTCAGGTCTACTGGATTTAATGTTGTCCATAAGGGTGCACATATTCCTTACACTGAGGGTGAGTGAAGTGGAATCATCTTTGCAAAAGTTTTTATACACTTTTTGTGTTTTGACCACAGAGTGGGTTCCTGCCTGCCATGGTAAGTAGGTCAATGTTGGGGTAAAGTAGATAATTTTTGGGGCACCTTTTCTAGCCCCTTCCTTATATCGGAATTTGAGCAGTATAGTCCTTCAAAAAAAAACCTGCTCAGACATCAAGGGTGCTGCCAAATCCCACTGCTGCTTCAGTCCAGTGAGAAAATGACCCTATGGCCTGGGTTGACTATGTACAGAGTTCTGACTACAGTTTCTAGCGTATCCACACCTGCTGCTTTATCACTTGCCTGTCATCACAGGATTCTGAGGTCAGTAAAAATGCTAAAATGGTATGGGTGGTATCTTTTAATTCACACATAGATTGGATTTAAGTGAGGCAGAGTTGCTCAAAGTTGTTGGCGTCACTCTTTCTTCCAGAGTTATCAGAGTCTAGTGGCAAAACAAAGTCGAGACAACTGACTAGTGGTGGCTCAGGATGCAGTGGCATCTCTGATATCTAACCAAGATCTAAGTGCTCTGTAGCATCTACTTCAGCCACCTTTGTGGCAATTAGAACAAATTGTTCTCATCTGCTTATTCCATGGGGAGGGGCTGTCTTCAAATGCTTAGGGTAGACAGCGCCAACTCAACAAAGAGTTGGAGCCCTCTTGGTTACCCTCAATCTGTTTTAGCCCATTTGTCAAATGTTTCATGGGATGTGGCCACTCCACATGCTACAACTTCTTGGAGCCATAGTTGAGAGTTGGGTGAATCAGGTGGACACCAAAGGTGGAAAGCAGTACTGAGGGGCTCATCAACCCTCACATACAGTAAAAATCTTCTCTGAACACACCCTGAACCCCTCAAAGCACCTACTATAGATGAGTGAGGAGTAAGAAGTAAAATCACAAGTTCATGCCAGTATATATCTATTACCCAAGAGGTTAAAGGTTTAGAAGGTGGCTTTCCATCTACTTGTCAATGAACAAGTCCATATGAAGTCTCCATTGATTTATAAGCACTTTTTAAGGTGTTAGATAGACAATGCCAGAAAAAATTCAATAATCCAAATCCTTGAGAGTTTTATAATCTTGCCAGGAAAAATAACATACAGAGAAGTGCATACAAAATAAATAAAATAATAAAAGTAATGTGGAGGGTCCTCTACTAGCAAAGGATTCATGAAGTGACACTTGAACTGCCTTTTGAAGGAAATTAGGCATTCTAAGAGCTAAAGTAAGAAGGAAAGTATTTCTACCATGGAAAGAGTATTAGTGCCTGCCCAAATAAGGTAATATGCATAAAGCTTTTTACACATCTTAAAGGACTTTATAAATGTTAACCATTAGGAGCAGTAGTAGAAGTGTAGTAGCAGTCTTAGTAGTAATGTCAATACTAGTCATGGTAATTGTAGTAGTAGACACAGTAGTTTTAGTAGCTGCAGTCATCATCATTGTTGTAGTAGTAGTAAATAATAACATTATTAGTAATTATTTACAACAATCATTATTGATGGTTGTAATAATAATCATTCTAAGACACAGAGATAGGAGATGGAGTATCATAAATAAGGAAGCGTAAGTTTTCATCTCATAACTAAGGAAGGATGCCCTTGGTTCCAATGATTGTTTCCATTTTTCCACGTTGTTCAAACTATTATTTTCAATTTTTTTCACATAGACTGGTTTAAGGCAGAAGTCTTTACATAGGAAATAGAATCAGATCTTCTTGATTCATAAATTCCTCCTTTAATGGCAAAACCAGTAAGCATACCTCACTCTAGGGAAATTTATGATTAGAAGTATGTGACCTAATTTGATTATAAGTAGTAGCCCAGGCTAGAGTCAAGTCTTTGGGTGTTTGCTCTTTATGTTTCTTCCTTTCACATCATTCAGGAAGTTGGAGGGAATAAGCATTTATATAATGCCTGGTTATATACATATATATACACATACGTGTGTGTGTGTGTGTGTGTGTGTGTGTGTGTGTGTGTTTTCGTGTAATAAAAAGCTAAATGCTTTTGAACAACATTATCTCATTGAATCTTCACAACAACCTTGTGAGGTGACATTATTCTTGCTATTTTACAGTTGAGGAAACTGAGGCACATTGGTTAAATGACTTGCCAAGAGTCATACAGCTAGTAAGTGTCTGAAAATACATTCAAACTTGGATCTTCCTGACTCTGGGCCCATTCTTCTATTTATTGCATTGCCAGCTGCCTCATTAGCTTGAAAATGCGCCTATCGGGGCAGCTAGGTGACACAGTGAGTAGCGTACCGGCCCTGGAGTCAGGAGTACCTGAGTTCAAATCCGGTCTCAGACACTTGACACATGTACTAGCTGTGTGACCTTGGACAAGTCACTTAACCCCAATTGCCCTGCCAAAAACACCAAAAAATGCTCACATCTTCTAAAATACAATACGCAAAACTGGAATTACTAATACGAGTGTTATTTAAAAAGGGCAGGATCCAGTGACTTTTTTTAGAACTATCTTGCTCTAGCAGCTTGCCTAACAAGCATTCCTCCACAATAATTAAAAGGCAAAAGCATCACAGTACCACCAAACCCCTCTGTCACCCCCCCAAAAAACCTCTTCTTCTCTTCTCTCTTGTGTATTCCTATATATTGAACTTGTTCCTAGTTACAACAAAGACTTGCTTTCCCACAACTTAGCAATAAGAGAACTGAGCAAAAAATTCTGGTATTTAAAATAGTAATGATAATTCATATTTATAGAGTACTTTAAAGTTCACCATATACTTTTCTTCCAAAAACCCAGTGAGTAAAGTAATAAAAATATATTATTGTCCCCATTTTACAGAAAAGAAGACTGACTGAGAACTTAATGACTTGCCCACAGTCACACAGCAAGTAAATTTACCCTAAGTGTCCTGAATCCAAGTACAATACTCTTTCTACTATGATGTGAATGATGCCTCTCAATCAGCAGTACTATTTATATGACATCACTCTGGCCCATTCATTGAAGTCAGTTTATTTGTGGAGCCAAAAATATATTTGACATAAATGATAGTCATAACCCAAGGGACCTTTGATAGAAAGGCTTATCATATATCAAGGACTCGAAGGACTGACATATGCCACATGATACTATCTCAGGAAAATCACATTAGCAGAGAGTTATTAAAAAAAGGGGCCAAAGGGGGCTTCTTGCAGGTATATTTCTCTTGGTTCCCAAAGGGGATGAACCCTAACCTTGATATCTGTCTGCGATCTGATAATGCCATAAATAATATATTTAAATATATTCAAATTTTATATTAAAAATGTATTAAATATATTTTAAAATGCCTGTTAATCTAAACACAATCATGAGGACACTGACAAAAAAAAGATGGAAATTAAAGAAAGTCAATTCTGATTTGGAGTCTGAAGGAGGTAATGGTCACAATTGGTTAAAAAAATTTGAAAGCAGGGGATTAAATACTATTAGGATCATTGCTCTAGAGCTTAAAGGGACCTTACAGCCATTCAGTCCAGTTCTACAGAAAAGGAAATCAAAGTCCAGACAGCATATGTGTTTTTCTCAAGATTTCACAGTGACAAGAGTAAGATCCTTCATTCAAAATTGTGCATTCTTTTCAATATACCATTCTGTTTTCACAAATAAATGCCAAAATAAGAAAGATGGGGTAAGCCAAGCCAAGCAACTTAGATTAGGCACAGTGGAATAAATGTAGGAGATTTTTTGAAATATGATATTGGTGAATAAATGAATGAACTAATGAGTACCTACTAGTGGAATGGAAATGATAGGGTGTGTGTGTGCATGTGTGTGTGTGTGTGTGTGTGTGTGTGTGTAAACAGACATAAAGAAAAGGAGAGAAAAAAGTGGTAGAACTGAAAAATCAGACAGTGGAATTTGGATTTTCTGCAATTCAGCCATAGAACAATAATCTTCAGCAATAATAGGTTAAAACAGAAATTTACCTTTTCCAGCACCTAGCCTTCCCCCACCAGAAGTCTTCTCAACCATGAAAACCTAGAAGATAAAGATGTCACTTTTTAGGTCTAATGAAACCTTCGCTTCACATCTAAGAAAGGAAAAAACAGGCTTGGTAATTAAGTTATGAAGTCACTGTTAATGCCCTTTACAACTTTTCTCATAGATTTTCAAGAATCAATGTCATTTCCTATTTGTATTTTTTTCTTCTTTTTGAGGACATTCTTGCTCTCTCAACATGACTTCTTATGATCTTGTTATGTCTCTGAGAACGTGTGATTTAAAACAAAAATGTTCAAAAGTTCCCAATTGCCATGGAAAGTTTTATAAAGCCAGTTTTTTGAAGGGCAATATAGTTCTTATCTTTCTCCACAAGAGGAAAAGTCTATAGAGGAACAATTAAATAACACCATCTTTCATACTTCTTTGTGTATTTTGATATCATTGCAGATATATTGTCTTCTCTTTCTGGGTATATTCCTGTCATTCACATACTTGAAATCTATACTCTGAGACCTCATTTAAATTTGCTTTGCTTTTTCTGAGACAGTTTGTAAAATAAGTGAACTGCCACAGTTGGAATGTAATGCTCAGATGAGTCTTTATAATTAGATGATCAGTCCGCCTTTACCATAGCTACTCTTGTAAATATCTTATTAGAAGTAGAGCAAAAAATTGCTCTTTAAAAAGAGATGCGTGGTTTACATGTGATTCTGGAAATTCTCATTGTCCCAGGAAGTGTTTGAACTTTTGAGGTAATCATAATTATGCTCAAGCCACTGTGCTGTAAATCCTGTAACAAGAGTCACAAGGCAAATTCGCAAAGTTCTCAATAAGGACAGACTAAAAGAGAAAATGCCACAGAGAGAGCCCAGAGAGCAGCTCCACCACTGCCACTGGCCTAGTCACCCTCACACTCTAGGAGGGGTCGTGGCTGTCACAGCAGGCCCCAGGAACCAGACCCAGCAGCTGCCCCCCTCCCTCAACATTGCCGATACCAAGCCCAGCATCACCAGCAGCAGAGGAGGGAGCGGCGGTCCAGGTGGTCTCATATGGTGGGGACCAGAAGGTCATCCCAATGAAGGTTTTGGGAACAGTAAAATGGTTCAGTGTAAGAATCAGCTGTGGTTTCATCAACAGGAATGAAACCAAGGAAGATGTATTTGTATGCCAGACTGCCATAAACAAGAATAACCCCAGGAAATACCTTCGCCGTGTAGGAGATGGAGAGACCATGGAGTTTGATGTTGTTGAAGGAGAAAAGGGTGCAGAGGCAGCTAATTTTACCGGCCCTGGTAGTATTCCAGTTCAAGGCAGTAAATATGCAGCTGACCATAACCATTCCAGACACAATCTACGTTGTAGGGGTCTCCATGGAACTAACAGCAGAATTACCAGAATAGTGAGAATGGGGAAAAGAAGGAGGGATCAGAGAGTGTTCCAGAATGCCAGCCCCAACAACACCATCCCTACCACAGGCAGCAGTTTCCACCCTACTACATGTGGAGACCCTATGGGTGTCAACCACAATATTCCAACCCTCCTGTGCAGGGAGAAGTAATGGAGGGTGCTGAGAACCAGGGTGCAGGAGAGCAAGGTAGACCAATGAGACAGAATATGTATCAGACAGACAGACAGACAGACAGACAGATAGATAGATGGAGGCTGAGCCAAGATGGCTGCAGGAAAGCAAGGACTTGCTGAGGGATCTCCCCCAGGACCCTCCAAACACCAATAAAAATGGCTCTGAGCAAATTCTAGAACCGCAGAAGCCAGGAAATAGCAGAGTGAAGCAGGGCTCCAGCCAAGGACAGCCTAGATGGTCACTGGGTAAAGTCTATCAAACACAGAGCTGGGAGCAGAGCAGAGCAGAACCCAGCATGGGCTACGCCTGGACCAACCAGACCAGGAGCCGGGCAGAATGGGCCCTAGCACTCTGAATCAGTGAGCTGTGGCAGTTCCCAGACTTCTCAACCCACAAACACCAAAGATAACAGAGAAGGTTAGTGGGAAAAGCTGTGGGGCCAAGAGGGCAGGGAGGGAAGAATGAAAGGAGTTTGCAGTTAGGCCACCGCCCCTGAGGCAGCAGGGGTGGTGCAGAACTATAGAACTACAGCTACAGTTGCTTCTGGCCCCAGGCCCACCTGGTGGGGGGAATTAAGTGGCAGATCAGAGCAGGAGTGCACAGCCTGCTTAAGATCTGAGTCCAGTCCAGGTTGGCAGTTCTTGGGGAAGTTGGAGCACTGGTGTGGCAGAGCTTGCTGTGTAGAACTAGCTCTGAAAACAGCAGCACAGCTGCTTGGGACAAAGTACTCACTACTCTACAAGCACTCATACCCTGACAAAAAGCTCAAGGGTTGAGTAGTTGGCTGGGAACATGGCCAGGCAGTGAAAATGGACTCAGATTCAGACTCAAACTTTGGAATCATTCTTTGGTGACAAAGAAGATCAAAACATACAGCCAGAAGAAGTCAACAAAGTCAAAGAGCCTACATCAAAAGCCTCCAAGTAAAACACGAACTGGTCTCAGGCCATGGAAGAGCTCAAAAAGGATTTGGAAAAGCAAGTTAGAGAAGTAGAGGAAAAATTGGGAAGAGAAATGAAAATGATGTGAGAAAACCATGATAAACATGTCAATGACTTGCTAAAGGAGACAAAAAATACTGAAGAAAACAATGCCTTAAAAAATAGCCTAACTCAAATGGCAAAAGAGCTCCAAAAAGCCAATGAGGAGAAGAATGCCTTGAAAGGCAGAATTAGCCAAATGGAAAAGGAGGTCCAAAAGAGCACTGAAGAAAATGCTATCTTAAAAATTAGAGTGCAGGAAGTATTAGCTGGTGACTTTATGAGAAATCAAGATATTATAAAACAGAAACAAAGGAATGAAAAAATGGAAGACAATATGAACTATCTCATTGGAAAAACCACTGACCTGGAAAATAGATCCATTAGTATAGATATTATAGATCCAAATATTAAATAAATAAATAATAAAGAAAAAAGAAAAAAAGAAAAAAAAATAGATACATACATACATACATACATACATACATAAAGATAGATTGATTCTCCAGGGGCCTTCTTGATTAAAGACAGCCCAGAGAGGAAGGTAATGAAAAAGACAAAGAGAGCCAAGGAGATGAGATCCAGGGTCAGTGGCCACCTCAATGTCAGTACCGCCATAACTACATATTCCTAGTCACTCTCTGGAACTACAGACCTGTATTACATCATTTTTGTATATTTCAAATTGGATTTGAGGTATGGGATAATTCTTTTTCATGAATTCCATATTTTATTATTTATTTTCTTTTTACTTTTCAGCATTGATTTCCACAAGATTTTGATTTGCAAATTTTTCTCCCCATTTCTACCCTCCCCCCCCACTTCGGGATGGCATATATTCTTATTGCCCCATTCCCCTGTCAGCACTCCCTTCTGTCACTGCATTTCCCCCTATCCCCTTTACCCTTACTTTCTTGTAGGGCAAGAGAGATTTCAATGCCCCATTGCCTGTATGCCTTATTTCCCAGCTGCATGCAAAAACAACTTTATTTTGAGCATCTGCTTTTAAAAGTTTGAGTTCCAAATTCTCTCCCTCTTCCTTTCCCACCCACCCTCCCTAAGAAGGCAAGCAATTCAACATAGGCCACATGTGTATCATTATGCAAAACACTTCCACAATAGTCATGTTGTGAAAGACTAACTATACTGCCCTCCATCCTATCCTGTCCTGCTTTATTCATTTTTCTCCCTTGACCCTGTCCCTTTTCCAAAGTGTTTGCTTTTGATTACCTCCTCCCCCATCTGCCCTCCCTTCTATTGTCTCTCCTTCTTTATCCCCTTCCCCCTGCTTTCCTGTATGGTAAGATGCCTGACTGAGTGTGTGTGTTATTCCCTCCTCAAGTCAAATCTGATGAGAGCAAGATTCACTCATCCTCCCTCCCCTGTCCCCTCTTCCCTTCCAACAGAACTGCTTTTTCTTGCCACTTTTATGCATGATAATTTACCCCCTTCTATCTCTCCCTTTCTCCCTCTCTCAATATATACCTTTCTCATCATCATTTATTTTTTACATATTATCCCTTCATATTCAACTCACCCTGTGCTATATATATATATATATATATATATATATATATATATATATATATGTATGTATGTATATGTATATTCCCTTCAACTACCCTAATACTGAGAAGGTTCTCATGAATTACACACATCATCTTTCCATATATGAATGTAAACAAAACAGTTCAATTTTTGTAAGTCCATTATGATTTCTATTTCTTGTTTACCTTTTCATGCTTCTCTTGATTCTTGTATTTGAAAGTCAAATTTTCTATTCAGCTCTGGTCTTTTCACTGAGAAAGCTTGAAAGTCCTCTATTTTATTGAAAATCCATTTTTTTTGCCTTGGAGCATGACACTCAGTTTTGCTGGGTAGGTGATTCTTGGTTTTAATCCTAGCTCCTTTGACCTCCAGAATATCATATTCCAAGCCCTTTGATCCCTTAATGTAGAAGCTACTACGTCTTGTGTTATACTGATTGTGTTTCCACAATACTCAAATTGTTTCTTTCTGGCTGCTTGCAGCATTTTCTCCTTGAGCTGGGAGCTCTGGAATTTGGTGACAATATTCCTAGGAGTTTTCTTTTTTGGGATCTTTTTCAAGAGGTGATTGGTGTATTCTTTCAATGTCTACTTTACCCTCTGGTTCTAGCATATCAGGGCAATTTTCCTTGATAATTTCTTGAAAGATGGTGTCTAGGCTCTTTTTTTGATCATGGCTTTCAGGTAGTCTAATAATTTTTACATTATCTCTCCTGGATCAGTTTTCTAGGTCAGTGGTTTTTCCAATGAGATATTTCAAATTGTCTTCCATTTTTTTCATTCCTTTGTTTTGTTTTATAATTTCTTGATTCTTAATAAAGTCACTAGCTTCCACTTGCTCCAATCTGATTTTTAAGGTAGTATTTTCTTCGGTGGTCTTTTGGACCTCCTTTTCCATTTGGCTAACAAACTGCTTAAGACTCACCTTCCCTTTGTTTAAAAAGGATTCTAAGAGCAGTAGTATTTCTCCTATGATCACTCTCTTACTGCTACTAATGTGAGATTCTGTTACAACACATTTTTGACTAAGAAACTTTGTGATATCTAAGAATTCTGCGATAACTAGAAACTTGGTTACAATACTCTGGAATTAGTGTTACTTAAGGACTTTTTCACTAACTTAGTAAAGTTTTATCAACAAGGGTAGAAATGCATGTGAGCCACTTAGGGCTCGCTTTGTAAATGTTCCTTAAGCAATGTGAGAATGTTATTTTGTTATTTGATTAATATCATGCTTGTCTAAAGTTTTGTTACAATTAATGATGCTAAAAAGAAGAATGTTTTTTGGTTTGTTTTGTAAATGCCATCAAAGAAACATGGCATGACTAAAAGGTTAAGATTCTGTATGCATTGTGTTAAAAATTGACAATTTAATGTATTTGTGTATGTAGTGAAGCCTGTTATTAATTCCTTAAGTGACATCTCATCCTCCTAGTGAGGAAATTAATAATGGATGTATGTAAAATGTAAGATACCGGCTTCCATTGTGAATTTCTTAAATATGACAATTGGCCATGGTTCAAATTTTGAGTTTGTAAAAATGATCAGGGTTATACAGATTAGAAATGGTAAATTAAAGTTGTGCTAAGGTCACTCTTGTAGGAGAAAGGACAGAACGCTGATTCCTATGAGAAGACAAGAAGAAGAAGATGCTGTGCTGGAGATGGTGGAACAGACACAAAGGACCAGAGGATTTCATTGACAATGTTCCTTGCCAGACAGCTGTATAAGAAAGGACTTTTTGAATCTTAAAGAGACAATTGCATTTTTTATTTCTTTTTGAGTCTATGTATTTATATTCATAAAGGGGACTGCCCCCTTTGATTTGTCAATGCATTGATCAATCCTTCCCATATTTACTTAAATGGGTGATGGTTAAGGGGAAGAATTCGCATGTACCTATAATGGTGAAGTTTCTACAAAAGAGAAAAGGAGGGATTGATTGGAATGCTGAAATAGTGAAACACCTCTTTTCCTGGTATTGATCCAGAGGGGGTGGTAAAAACAATTATTGATATTTTCAAAAATTTAATTCATTTAATAATTTTTGACTATTTTCCATGCACTACCTTATATTCTTTATTTGATCATACTCATTTTTTATCTACCTTGTGTCCTTAGGATAATGAATGCTATGATGAAGCCACTCCTAGCAACAACCCATGAAGTGAAATTACAGAATAAAAAGGGGAAGATGTGGAGAGACAGCTATATCCTGTTTAGGCCTTATTAGGCCTCTGCAAAGCAGCCTTTTTAGATCTCTGCATGGCAGGATCAATTGAGGAAGGGTTTATGCAAGGCAAAAGGCCACATTTAGGATAAGAAGATGAGGCAAAGAAAACCCACTTTTGCAGCTGATTATCTACATGGGAAAGAGTAGAAATGTTTCAGTTTGTTAGCCTGTAGGAGACTGGTGTCTCATTCCCACAAACAAAGAAACAAAAAATATTAACCAATGCTCCATTGTACTCTTCTAAGAAGTCAGGATGACTCAGCAATTAACCTGTATGAAGTACTGTCAGTAACTCCATTAAAATTAGTCTATAGCCTGACTATACTACTCTCCTAGCCCCATGTCTTTGTCTTTTTATGTCAATTACTTCATCATATATTCACACCATTGCTGGTACAACTTCCCACTATCTGAAGAACCCCCTGTAATAGCCTGCCCCACTAGTACCTTCTATCTGATATCACATTCCATCTACTTTGTATACATCATACCTGTGGTAGTTATTCCTTTAGGATAACACTGTATTTTTGACATTTTTATATCCCCAGTGTTTAGCATTGTGCCTGCCACATAGTGAGCACTTAATAAACACTTGTTGACTCAGTTTACTGCTAAAGCTATCTTTGCTGGAACTTCTTCAAAAAATAGTGTTAGCTCTTTTTTATAAAGGTGTTCATTTCTTCCATTAGCCAGGCCTACAGTCACCTGGCCAACTCAGAAAAGGGTTGCTCAGATCCATTTGTTTCTAAAACTACTGCCTCATATGAGCTCAGGGGAGATTTCACAACATTCTTTGTATTTTTTCTTTGATTGGGGCAAGTATATCGCATCATCTTAGTGGAAGCTAGTGTGGGAAATATGCGAATTCCCCTGAAGCTGCCCTAAGACTTAAGGATTCTAAAGGGGGTGGGACAGAACTGACAGCTGCTGTCCTAAATTTCTTCTTCACACCCAGGTTGCTATTCTTTTTAATAGAACAAAGTGGAAAATTACCTCCTCCTGATAAAAGGAAACTGGTTGAGGGAAACGTTTTTATCTTAGCATAAAGATACAACAACATGCATTGTTCATTCTCTTTCTTCTTCTGCCACATGGGAAAGAAAAGAGAGGAGCCAGAAGGAAGAACAGTTATCTTTTAGATGATCTGAGGTGCTAGAAAGTCAAACTAAGCCCATTCTTTTAATCAGTACTGACATCTTAAGCAATAGATTGCCTGCTGCTGACAGCTGGGTAGGAAAAAAATACACCAGATTCCTTTGATGCCAAACTAGCCTAAAACCCACAGAGGGTTTAGGCCCATTATGGGCCTCAATTCTTAGCAATTGACAATAGGGGTACCAGAATGCAAGGACAAAGAAGGATATGAACAGCTTCACATGATTTTTGCTTAAGCCATGCCTATTGCTAAGCCACCATCCAAAGAGTCATGTAGAAAACACAAGAAAATGATAGGTGAAGGAATTTTTGATATGGTATAAATAGGAGCACACACTCAGTTACCATTTCTCCAACAAGCAGTTGACTTGTGTGTTTTCTTTGATTTCTTCTGGGCCAGAGACAAAGTTACTTATCCTTTCTATTACACGGAGATTGAGGGCACTGTAAGGCAAGTGCCTGGCAGTTTCTAGCCATTACTGAGAATATAAAACTGATATAACTCATGTGATCTTGTGGGGTTGCTATAGTAGTGGTGCCCCTGATGAGGCTTACCACCAAAGTAATTTACTCAGAATTATGTCCAAGTGTGCTAGCCTTGAATGATCTTATTCCTAGACCTGCCCTCTGATTAACAAGAAATAATAGTAGAGAAATGCAATATATTCTAAAAGTGAAGAACTCATAGAGTTGTAACTCCAAAATATTTTTCAAAAAATAGTGCCCTAAACAGAGTCTAGAGGTAAAACCAGAGATACAATAAACTCTTTACAACAGTAGGATTAGTGAGAAAGGTATGAAATTGTACCTAGTTTATTTTTTAAACCATTCTATAACATTTATTGCTATAATTATATAGCGAAAACTACAGTGACTACACTATAAACTACACTTTCTGATGAAAAAAATTCAACTCTGAAAATTAATTATGTTTCTCTGAATCACTGGTAAAGCTTAAACCTTGCAGTTCGGTTCACAGGATCACATGGATCACCAGGCTTGGCACCTGACAAGTGCTTAGCGAATGCTGGTGGAATTTAATTCATTTCAATGAATCAAGGTACTTACTGCCACCAAGTGGCAACATAATCTGTCAGGAAAAAGTGTCTGGGGAAAAGCAATTGCTTGAGTACCGAACCACAAACATGGCAATTAGCTAGATTGTACTTTGTACGTGTCATAATCAGTTCTTTGTACATGGCTTGTCATCAGTGTGTATGGATTAAATCTATGATCATTATATACTGATCATATACTATGATCATTATGTCAAACATCAAGGTCAAAAAGTCTAGTTACTCCTAGAAGTAAATGAAGCTGAGCTCATGTCTTTTTATATATATATATATATATATATATATATATATATATATATATATATATATATATATATATATACATATATATATAGTTTTTTTACATGTTATATAGAAGCATAGCTTTGAAATGAATTCTGAAGAATCATATTTAATTGTCAAGTTAAGTCACATTTGGTGTTAATTCCTCAGAATATTGATGTTCAAGAACTTGTTGGATTTATAGGGTAGAAAAATACAATGGCAGTTTCATTTAATATATTTTTTTCCAGAAACTACCATTTCTGATGGCAATTGGCAAAAATAAAAATTTTAGTTTTATATACATGCATATGTATATAGTAATTTTTATTAGCACAATTTTCAAAAAATCACTTTCCAATACTTTAATGTAGTCAGATTTATTGTAATAATAACTTTTAGGATTAAAGATTAATAGAACTGAATATCTCATGTACCTCATTTGTGATTAATATCATCAACAAAGGCTTCTCTTAGATTTACATACTACTTGTATCCATTTTTATTTTTTGAAAGGCCAAAACCTTAGGGAAAACAGATATTGATGATAATATAAGATATGAGAGGAAGTATTGGTTTAGTGGAAAGAGCCCGAGTTTTAGGCTCATGGGGCTTCCACTAACATACTGTGTGACCTACAGCAATACCCCCAATTGCTTGCTCCATTGCTCTATGCTGCATGTTTCTCATTCAGAAAAAAGTAGCAATTCAACAAACAAAATGTGCATCTGTTCCATGGTAGCAGTTTGCAGATTCATCACACACTGGAATGGGTCCCAGAGTGCAAGATTTATTCCTTTCAGCTGCCTGAATGACTGACTCTAGCTTAGTTAGTTTGATAAACTTTGTCTGTAGTGTGTAGCATCAACCATGAAGGCAGCTAAAACTCTTACATTCACTGAGAAGTCAGAAAAGGGTGAAACATTTCTTGATAACAGAGCTATGGCCATGGCTTATAGAGAAATACCCAAACAACTGAGTACCCTCCTTTTTCAAAAGACATAAGACACTTCTAGAATTGAAATACGGGGTACACAAATGTTCCAATAGAAAATTTAAACTTCTATAATTTTCTTTACCTCTGCTAACCACACAGATGAGCCCTAAGAAAGAATTTAATTAAATAAGTATTTATTAAATGTTTACTATCAGTAAGACTCTATGCTACATGCCATAGTAAAAGATTCACAAGGATAACCCTAATCTTCAAGATGGTTAAAGTTATTTAAATAGTTATTGATATTATGGTTTTTATATTTCCTTTCATTACCAATAAATCTCTTTCTACTCACCCTCTCAAACAATCATCTTTTTCAAAACAATGATTAAAAAAGAGAGAGAAAAAAGTTGAGTAAAACTAACCGAAACATCAATCGAGACAGCAATAGTCTTTCACTTTTGCAAGTATAGAGAGAAGTATATTCCCATATCTCTTTGTTTTGGGTAATAAAATTTTATTGTTATTTTTTATTTTTATTCCATCTACATTTCCTACCTCTACCTTCTGCTCTTGGAACAGAGGAAGACTGGAGGTTTTCTAGGTAGTGTCTTTTCTTCTTCCAGAGAGCAATTCCTACTACTTACATACCTCTCTCAATCCTGCCCTAAGAAAAATCTTTCTCTTCACATTTAGGCCTTAGGGAGAAATGAATGAAGAAATGCAACCCAATGGCCCAGTCTTGCCTCAGGGAGTAAATGGTGCATTGATTCATTAAAAGCTTTAAAGGCAAAAGCCAGATAAAATTTAATTATCCTTTCTGGGGGGAAATTTTTGAGAATTAATAATGAATGAAAATTCAGACACATTCTAGCCTTCACCCAGGAGAATGCATAACAGCCTTCAATCAGGATTCAAAAATTCATCCTGATTTGTATCTCTGTGTACCACAAACCATTCATCTGCACTATCTCATATGGTGTCTTGTGAACAAGCAAGGAAAAAATTTAATTCAACATATAATATTTGAATTGATGAGATTTTATCCAGCAGTCAAAAATTCATACTACTTGATGCAAATTATGAAGGCAACTTTAAAGATCAAGAAAATGTTGGAGTAGGAAATCATCTTGCTGGAAGAGATATAGAGAATATGAAAGAGAGGGGGAAAAGTATAAATATTGTCTTTTCCTGAAACTCAGATTATCATAGTTTTAGTCTCTTGTTCCTTCTAACATCAGATGGCATCCACATATTTGTTCCCTCCTTTGGTCTTGCTAGCCAGTGGTAGCAATGGTTACTGACATAGTCCCAGCACTTGCCACCCTGGTGACAACATGAACCATTACCTGATACCTCCTCTGACTTCTGTATCTCCTCTCTTTTTTTAATCACATTTCCAGATTTTTGTCTTTATTTTTTTATTACCTACTCCACTGCTCCAAGCAAGGCATCTTAGTCTCTCATAATAATGACTACAAGAGGTTTCATTCTGACTCATGAAAAATAAAATCCTATCATTTCAGAGAGAGGCCACAATTGTTGATACATTAGAAGTCAATTGTGCTTCAATTCCTGTGAGCCTAGGCTGACAAAATATATTCTATTCCAAAGAACTTTTTTTCTTTTTTTCTTGAAGGAGGGGGTTAAGACAAATAAGTAATCATGATTCCTGTAAAGGCTTCATTAAGAATACATACATTCAAATTTGGCATGCCATTTCTAAGAGATTGCCCAGCTTTGGCTCACCATCTATTGCAATCTTTGACAGTGTCCAAACAATTCAGTAAATTCAAAGGATACCCATTAAGCCCAAAACTATATACTATGGTTGTGTTGGTCAATTCAATGAAGGAGAAAACTGAGAAACTAAAGATACTTTTCTTCCAGAGAACTTAGTCTGGGTGAATTTCCAGAGAAATTTCAGTTCTAAAAGCAATCTCACTAGGTGTTCAGATTTATATCTCTGATTCATGATCAATGTGATGATAATACTATCACCTCTGATTCACAATCAATGTGAAAAATTATCCTAGGCAATTTCTTCTAGCACAAGAAATAATTAAAATTACATATTATATTTAAACTGCAGTGAAGTTATTAATGGAATGATTACTTTGCTGTAATTTTCAAAGCTTAAGTACTCTACTAAGAGAACTGAATGAGCAGCTTTGGCCTGCCCTTTGTGTGTAACCATGTTGGGTAACTTTTAATAGCCAATTCATATTTATCTTTTAAGGCAACCAGTGAAGAATACTCTACCCTGGTATAATTAAGCAATAATCATTACTCAGCTTTAATTCTTTTTTCTGCCTGTTCAATATTAATTGTCTAAGAAATATATAATGAAATGTCTGATTTTGAAGGCATTTTAATTAGGGGTGAGAATGAGAGACCAAAAATCTAAAAGCAACAAAATTAAAATAAAATAAATTGACTCATGGGCTAAAAAAAAAACCTCATAGCTTACTAGGATTTTTCCAACTAGCAGTGGTCTCACCTTTCTCTAATTTTTTGATTCCCCATGATTTCATCTCCTACATACATAATTTTTAACATGTATTATGCTTATTTTTTGCATATTTCTTATTCCCTACAACTCAATCCAATTAAAAACGTGTACTAAGCATTTCAAAGTACTACACTAGTCCTAGTCACTAGATTTTGGTGGGGGGGGTAGAGGCCAACAGCTGTGATTGGTACAGGGAACTATGAATGAGGACATTCCCGTTATATCAAGACAACTCAGTACCACATTAGCATAATGTTCTTCAATTTATATACTTAGAAAACTGCCAGAGGTGCTGAGAATGATTTGCCCAGGGTTACACAGCTAGTATGTATCAGAGCCAGAATTTCAATTCCTGTCTCTTGACCCCAAGTCTGGCTATCTGCTATGTTATACTGTCTTTGTCACTGAGGACTCAAATACAAAAAAAAAAAAAAAACCACAACAAAAACAAAAAAAAACACAACAAAAACCCAACTAAATAGTTATTGTATTAAAACTTAAATTCTTCATAGGTTGGAGGGGAAGGACATAAAATGAAAGGTGCAATACATGTTCTTCAATGAGTGATTTCATTTAATTTGTTTTTTTGTCACTAAGTGTGTTCCATTCAACCACTATGTGTCTTGGAATTTGAAACATTTGTTTGTTTGTTTCTCAGAAAGTTTATCCATGGATTCTTCCAAGTGACACCATTTTCTGTTTCCAAAAGTTCTTGAGAGTTTTCTTGTGTTATTTCTTAAAAAATGCTCTCCTTCTCCCTTTTCCCCCTCCCCCTCTTCTTCTTCCTTCTCCTCCTCCTCCTCCAAAAATATGTATTCTTTAACTTTATTCCATTTTTCTTCTCTTCCTCCAGATTAGACTTCAGTATATTTGTATTCTCTACCAAAAAGAAATCAATGAGAAATGTGTTCCCTCCTTCACATCTTTGGTGAGACTCAGCACATGGATTCTAGTTTTCCCATTATTCCAATTATTTCTGCTATGCAGAACATCAATTCTGCTTTAGTGGTTCTTATTTCTTTCTTCAACCATCCAGGTACATTTTGCTGTGATTCAATACTATCTTGATATCTACAGAGTCCTCTGCATCATCAGATGTTGGTTCAATTTCATTTGTCCTATAGGATTTATTTAAAAATGTTTGTACTTGCTTAGAATTTGTGTTGACCATATTACTTTCTGTTTTAATATGTTTCCTTTCCTACTGATTTATCTGGTTGAGATAAAAATACTTAAGTACTTCTAATTAGAATTAATTACATTTTCTTAGGCCTGAGTTCTTTACTAATATAAGTCTTTTCCCCTTATATTTGGTCTCCTGCTCTTTTCATGGAAGATCTCCTCAGAACTGGATTTCAATGTTATCTCAACCTCCTCCCATATTTCAATATTCATTTGTCATTGGTTTCACACTTTGCCCCAGGTCACTTCTGAGGGGATAGAACTGGGCCCAGGTGAATGTCTGTCCTCTTTCCTTCAGGCCTGGTCAACTCTCCCTGTCACACAGGTGAGCATGTTGTCAATTTTTCCATAGTTCAATTAATTTCTTAGTTCTCTTCTCACAATGATTGTGCTATACTGCCTTTCCAGACAGAAGAAGCCTGAAATTTCTTGTAACCAGGAACAGGCCAAGTTGAGTTCTACCATTTGTTGTCATAGAATTATGTGGTGAGATCAGGGGCAGAGTGTGTTAAAAAGACTACAGCACCAGTGAGGAAATTATTGAATGCATCCCAGGGTGCAAGCCCATGGGAATAGTTGTGCTACTCTGTCAGAATATGGAGGATAATAGGAGTGGGTTGCTTAGTGAATTAGGGATGAGCAATTTGCTTTTTCTGATGGCATTTCATTAGTTTATTATTTCATTAGAATGAATGACTTCTTGTCCTCTGGACACAGATGAAATTACTTTTGCATAACTATTTTTGGGGGGGAGTGAGTTTTGAGATGTCAGTGCTGGAGAAAAAAGTCTAGTCCTATATCTTGTGGATCATGTGACATGGAAGTCCATCATTAGTAATTTCAAGAGAAGTACTAGCAACTGGGTGGGAGAAATAGGAAAAGCCAGAAAGATATAAGAGGTGAAACTTTAGCTATGCTTTGGAGAATGATGCTAGGGTATAAAGTCCTGAAGGTGAGGATCTGATTATATATCATAGTGGCTTGTCCATAGTAAGCAGTTCAGTGGCATAATGGCTAGAGAGTGGGACTTAGACACGTAAAAGCTTGAATTTAAATCCTGCTTCAATGACTTATCAGCTATGTAATCATAGCTATTACTTAATCTCTTGCAGCCTCAGTTTCTTCACTTGTAAAATGAGATTAATAAAAGCAGCTATTTAACAAGACTATATGAATCAAATAAGATATATGTAAAGATCTACACAATGTAAAAAGCATACATAGCAATCGCTGTCGCTATTATTTGTCTAATTATTACTGAGTGAATAGTTAAATGTCTGAAATGACTTGTCACAGGAGTATGCAGGTATTGGCTGCAGATATAACTCAAACAAGAACTCAATGTATAGGAATTCACAATTTTAGAATTATACAATATGGAACTTATGACTAGTGACTCTTTGAAACTCTTAGGTCCCCTAAGCCTTGACTTTCAATAATTATGATCTTCTAATGTTTCATTTGTTTCTTTATTCTAGTAAATATTTTCCCTTTTATTTTATTCCTTTGTGTTTTAAACTGAGATTTCTAGTCGTTTCCTTTATCTCTACTTCATCTTTTCAGTAAAACTAAAATAATTTATCATTTTCAGTTAATACCCACAAAATCCTAGGAAACAGGGAGTAGGAAATCAGACATCTATATATCCTTTCATAGTCTGGAAGGTGGGAAGTTTAAGGTGAGGAGAGTAAGAAAAAAGACAAGTGCCTTTTCAGTAACGTATTCTCTTGTGCTCAAGTGCCACTTTTCCTTTACTTGTTTAACAAGTCTCTGAACCAGAAAATAACCCTAGAAATTTTAGTTTCATCTTTATACATTATTTTGATAATGTTCATATTTTGTCATGAAATGAATATTTCTCATTAATATCTATTATTTTAAGCTATTGTTCATTTCTAAAATGTAGTTTTTTAAAAAAAATTCTTTGGACAAAAATTATCTCCAAAGGAATATTCCTGCAGCCATATAAGGTAAGTTGGTCAGGAAATGAGTTTAATAAGCAGAAATTTGCTTTACAGAGATTTTTTTTTTATTTTTCAGAGATTTATTTGTTCTATTATAGGATGGATTCCTGAAATAAGACTTGAAGAGGATAGGAGTATTCTGGAAAATTAAACACAGGCTAAAGAATGAGATCTTTGCTGTGGCTTTGAAAAATAACTCTCCATGCAAATTATTAACAAATTCACCAACAACACATTAGTGACTGATGACAAGTCCCTTATGGGGAACAAATAAATACCCTGTCTTAAGTCCTTGTCAGCGCACTGAACATGAGTGACTGATTCATGAGATGTGATTAAATCATTCTTGGTATGTATCTAAGATACACCTTGAATTTGGTGTGCAAAAACATATCCTGAGGCCAGAGATTAGAGACATAGAGAGAGTTGAACATAGACAGAAACCAGAAACCTTTGGCTAGAAAACACACTTAGGTTCCTGAAGGATGGGAAGACTCTTTCAAACAGTATTAATTAGGGAACTGGCATCATTCTAGGAAATTACAGGAGGCAAAATGACAACAATGTAGAAAAATTCCTTAGCCAAGCCTCAAAGAGAGAAAAGAGGGAAGAAGGAGGAAGAGGAGGAGGAGGAGGAGGAAGAGGAGGAGGAATGAAAAGTTTCACTCAATATTCTAAACCTTTTTTATGAAGAGAAGAGGAAGATTTCCACTCAAATATCTAAGTTTCTAACAGAGAAAAGGAGCGACTATATGATCCACAATTGGTGGCATAATAAGGGACTAAGCTATGAGGTGAAGGAGCAAATATAGACTTTGCTCTCCATTGTTGCTATGAATCACGTGTATATTGTTGCTCTAGTGATATAGTGGGTACCTCTCTAGCAAGCATAAGTATAAAATTGTCTTTCTGGGGGAGACATAGCCTTCCTTAGAGAAGCATTATAAATTTAATATAACCCTAAGGTAAGGAGGTGGCTCCCAGAAGATAAAGTATCACCTCTCTACCAACTTCAAGTACATTCTTCTATTGTTGTCATCTTAATTTTAGTGTGGCATATGTCTGCAAATTCTTGAAGGTAGTGTGGGCTCACTATAGAAAAAGAGTTGAGTGACACTGTCGCAAGTCAAATGTGTTTACCTTTTACGAAGCCCTAACCTTAAAATAACATTATAATCCTGGAAGACTAAGGATACCTGGGAGAGGGTGAGGATTTCTGAGGAGTGGAGTGCTGTCTTGACAGTCTATGAGCTCCTGTGAATTTTTTGTGGTATTTAGATTAGTTCTGTGGAGTGAAATAATGACTGCCTTATATCCTTTCAGACCTGGACATTCAGGGTTCCCTCCCTCCTTTGCTTGCCCCTGTTTCCAGCCCTTTGGTCCAGAACAGTTCTCAGAGCACATCCTCTGGAGCAGTGTATCAAGAAACTACTGTCTTGAGCATGGTCCCCTCCCATTTTGCCCTCCCCCATTTCCCCAGCTCCTGGCCACCTGGAACCTAGCCAGGTTTCTTGAAAGCTCTGGTGACTTGAATAAAATGGGATTTGACAACTCTTTTCCATCTGCTGAGATATGACTACCAGGCTTTGCATTTTAACTTACCTCTGTTTCCTGAAGACAGATAACATTGTCATCTGACCTACTGACAACGTAGGGATACCTCACTCTTACCATTTGCTGTGCCTAGCAGCCCTTAGGAATCTTGGGCTTTTCCATCCTCCCTGCAGCTGTACTTTTTTTTTTCTTTTTTCTTTAATATTTTAGTTGTCAGCATTGATGTCCACAAGATTTTGAATTACAAATTTTCTACCCATTTCTATCCTCCTCCCCACTCCAAGATGGCACATATTATGATTGTGCTGTTCCCCAATCAGACCTCCCTTTCATCACCCCACTCCCCCCCATCCCCCTTCCTGTTACTTTCTGGTAGGGCAAGATAGATTTCTATGCCCCATTGCCTGTATATCTTATTTCCCAGTTGCATGCAAAAACAACTTTTTTTTTGAGCATCTGCTTTTAAACGTTTGAGTTCCAAATTCTCTCCCTCTTCCTTTCCCACCCCTAAGAAGGCAAGCAATTCAACATAGGTCACATGTGCATCATTATGCAAAACCTTTCCACAATACTCATGTTGTAAAAGACTAACTATATTTTGCTCCCTCCTATCCAGTCCCCCTTTATTCAATTTCTCCCTTGACCCTGTCCCTTTTCAAAAGTGTTTGCTTTTGATTACCTCCTCCCCCTATTTATCCTCCCTTCTATTGTCCCCCCTTTTTTATCCCCTTCCTCCTTTCCCGTGGGGTAAGATAACCAATTGAGTGTGTATATTATTCCCTCCTCAGGTCAAATCCAATGAGAGCAAGATTTACTCATTCCCCCTCACTTGTCCCCTCTTCCCTTTCAACAGAACTGCTTTTTCTTGCCACTTTTATGTGAGATAATATGCCACAGTCTATCTCTCCCTTTCTCAATATATTCCTCTCTCACCCCTTAATTTTATTTTATTTTTTAGCTATCAACCTTTCATATTCAACTCACCCTGTGCCCTCTGTCTATATATATCTATATTCCCTTCAACTACCCTAATACTGAGAAAGGTCTCATGAATTACACACATCATCTTTCCATGTAGGAATATAAACAAAACAGTTCAATTTTTGTAAGTCCCTTATGAATTCTCTTCCTTGTTTACCTTTTCATGCTTCTCTTGATTCTTGCGTTTGAAAGTCAAATTTCCTATTCAGCTCTGGTCTTTTCACTGAGAAAGCTTGAAAGTCCTCTATTTTATTGAAAATCCATATTTTGGAGCATGACACTCAGTTTTGCTGGGTAGGTAATTCTTGGTTTTAATTCTAGCTCCTTTGACCTCTGGAAAATCATATTCCAAGCCCTTCGATCCCTTAGTGTGGAAGCTGCTAGATCTTGTGTTTCCACAATATTCAAATTGTTTCTTTCTGGCAAATTGCAATATTTTCTACTTTACCTGGAAACTCTGGAATTTTGTGATAATATTCCTAGGAGTTTTCTTTTTAGGATCTTTTTCAAGAGGTTGATTCTTTCAATTTCTATTTTACTCCCCTGTTCTAGAATATCAGGGCAGTTCTCCTTGGTAATTTATTGAAAGATGATGTCTAGGCTCTTCTTAGGACCATGGCTTTCAGGTAGTCCAATAATTTTTAAATTATCTCTCCTGGATGTATTCTCCAGGTCGGTGGTTTTTCCAGTGAGATAATTCACCTTGTCTTCCATTTTTTCATTCCTTTGGTTCTATTTTATAATTTCTTGATTCTTAATAAAGTCACTAGCTTCCACTTGCTCCAATCTAAATTTTAAGGTAGTATTTTCTTCAGTGGTCTTTTGGACCTCCTTTCCAATTGGCTAATTCTGCCTTTCAAGGCATTCTTATCCTCATTGGCTTTTTGGAGCTCTTTTGATATTTGGGTTAGTCTATTCTTTAAGGTGTTATTTTCTGCAGTGTATTTTTGGGTCTCCTTTAGGAAGTTGCTGACTTGTTTTTCATGGTTTTCTTGCATCACTCTTGTTTCTCTTCCCAATTTTTCCTCTACTTCTTTTACTTGCTTTTCCAATTTTTTTTTTTTTATCTCTTCCATGGCCTGAGACCAAATCATATTTTTCTTAGAGCCTTTTGATGTAGGATCTTTGAATTTGTTGACTTCTTCTGGCTGTATGTTTTAATCTTGTCACCAAAAAAGTAATCTAAAATTTGAGTTTGAGTCTGAGTTTGAGTCTGTATTCATTTTTGCTGCCTGTTCATGTTCCTAGCCAACTACTTGACGCTTGAGCTTTTTGTTGGGGTATGACTGCTTGTAGAGTGGAGAGTATTTTGTCCCAAGCTTTAAGGTCCAATGCTGCTGTTTATAGAGTTACATCTACTCCACCATCACCCCAGGCTGTGTCACAGCAGTGCTCCTCCTCCCCCAAGAACTGCCAACCAGGACTGCAATCCATATCCAAGTAGGGCACAGCAAGAGAACCTGCCTCTGTGCACACAAAGCATTCCTTGCACTCATGCTCTGATGTGCTTCTAGATTCTTCCCACCATGTGGGCCAGGGACTTGGGAAGCAGCTGATGCTGAAGCTCTGGAAGTAAGCTCAGGAGCTTCCTGCCGCTGCCACTGCCACCACTGCTGCATCACCTCCACCACCCCCAGCAATGGGGCCAGATCACTCTAAACTTGATCCCACAGTTTCCCACTAACTGGCTCTTTGGCATTTGTGGGTTAAGAAGTCTGATAACTGCCACAGCTCAATGATTCATGGCCCTAAGGCATGTTCAGGCCTGGTGACTCCCAGTCTTGTCTGTGCTGGCAGGGCCCAGGCTGGGCTGCACTGTGTTCCCAGCACCTTGTGATAGAACCTTCCCAGCAACCATCCAGGCTCTCCTGGGCTGGAGACCTGTTTCCCTCTGCTATTTTGTGGGTTCTGCAGCTCTAGAATCTCTTCAGAGCCATTTTTACAGGTGTTTGGAGGGATTTGGGGGAGAGCTTAAGCAAGTCCCTGCTTTCCAGCTGCCATCTTGGCCTGAAGCTGTACTTTTATTCCCCTGATTAGACCATGGCAGATCAAGTGTTTGCTGACTCTGGTTCTGTCTGAGCTCATTTGGACTTTAAATGTTGGAAATTGCTTCACATTGTTTAAACTATCATAGAAAATGGTCATAGAGCATGTTAATGGCTTGATATAGGCAGTTTTTCTTTTTAGGATTTTGTTTAGTACTTGCTATGCTCAGCACCTGCTGGGTGTCCTCTTCAATAAGGTATTCATGATTTATGCAGTAGGCATAAAGCTTTTACCTAGTCCAAATCAGTCCAACTAAAATTTATTAATTATTTACAATGTAAAACCACTGTACTAGGGATTGAAGATTCAAAGACAAAAGAAAACAATGTTGTTGTTTTGTTGGTCACTTTAGTTGTGTCCAACTCATGATGACCCCATTTTGCAGTTTTCTTGGCAAAGATACTAGAGTGTCTTGCCATTTCCTCCTTAGCTCATTTAATAGAAGAGGAACTGAGGGAAACAGGGTTAAGTGGCTTACCTAGGGTCACACAGCTTTGTAAGGGTCTGTAGCTGAATTTAAACTCATGCAAATGAGTCTTCCAGATTCCAAGACCAGTGTTCTATCCACTGTTCCACCTACCTGTAGTAGTCTCTCTGGTCAAGCAACTTACATTTTACTAGGTGATAAAACAGGTAAATAGATAAGTAAATGTAGGATGATATGATAAGAGAAGGAACCCTAACAACTAGGGACCAAGGGAAAAACTTTGCATTCTAAGAAGTGGAAGTCTATTGCACCCAGGCCTGGGACACAGTCTAAGCAAAGCCACTAAGATTGCAGATCAAATGCCAAATTTGGGTACTAGTAAGGAAGCCATTTTGGCTGGGACATAGTTTTTGTATTCTAAAAGTTTTTTGTATTTTTCATATTTGAATCTTGAGCCATATTTTCTTTGTTGTTCTTCTTCTTATTGCCCTTACTCATACCCATGTGTGCAATGAAGTCACCAAGAATTAAGTGTCTACATTTAATTTGGATGTCTAATCAAGTTCTTCCTAGAATTTCTTTGATTCTTCATCCTTTGTATAGATTATGCATTTGCATAATATGTAATCCATTTCATGATGGTTGTTCTGCTTTTCCTCAGCACATGATTTAGCTTACAGTTTTATGAACTTATCTTTTTTGCCCCTTTACAATTCATAATGAAACCAGCCAACGCTGATAACCCATTTATTTGATGCTTCAAAGAAAGCCTAGGAAATTTATCTGGAATTTTCTTCTATTTTCTGGTTTTCTTGGAATAGATTGGAAATATGGAAATGATTCAGTACCTTCAGTAATATGTTGACTTTTGGTTAGCGAAAAGTGATCTCACATTTAAATAGTAATAATCAATGTTATAGCGAAGTCTAAAAATATAGTAACTGTATTAAGAGTCATAAGATTCCCATTTCTAGCCCTCTATCCTTATTACTATGGAAGCATAAGGGAGTCATACAGGACAATGCCACTTTTTAGGGTTTTGTTATTTGCTTGTTTCTTTCTTTAGTGTCCACAATCTAAAGATTCATCACTTAGAGGCTAATATACTAGCAGTGAGCTCCTCCCTGTATACACAGATGCTGACTCTGGCAGTTTTCAAGAAGGGATCCTCAGGCAGTGTAGGGATTACAGATGTAGCCTGAAGTAGGTCGCTGGATAGATAAGCAAATATGGTACTCATGAACCTGCAGTTCATCCTATTGCTGCCTATAAAATCTCACCACAAGTTTAAATAGGATTTGCACCAGGTAAAAATCTGAAAATTCTCCTACCTTTCATGGTAAATGATCCTGTAAGTGGCAACAGAGGTACTACTCTAACTTAAGATTAATTGATGATATACAGCGAAAGGTCCTATAAAGGCAGACACCCCTTGGAGTTCCTGTGTTTGCCATCTTGTAGTGCTTGCTTTTCCCTTTATTGCAGCATTCAACATTGACTTTTCTGAGGTCCCTATTGCAACATGTTATCCTGTACAGAAGAGATTTTTACAAAAAAAAACCCACAAAACAAACCCCTGCAAGGTACAACTGATATAACAATTCTTCTTTGGTATCATTTTGTAGGTTAATACACACTGAAACTTCAATTTTCTATATATAATGCCTTTCACCCTGAATAGGACTCAAGCACTTTTCCAATCATATTAAGAAACTACTTCCTTTATCACTGAAGTGTAGCCAGGTGGAACCCAGCAGGTATTTGTGGCACACAATGGTACTGCCCATTTGCTGAGAGTAGGATAGGAAAAATGTTTATCCAAAGGCAAGAAACCTTGGGGTTTCTCTATATTTCTTTTACACCTGTGACCCTGATGCTATGTTACTTATTCCCCTGGTACTTTAAAATATCTCATTTAAGATAAATAGTAGATATAGGGAAAATGGACTGGCTACGACTTCAGCCAAATATCCAGCTGCTAGGATCCTGACCTTGGACATCAAAGACCCAGGGGACTTAAAAGAATCATCCCCTTTCTGGTCTTTGCATGAGTCCTCTACCCAACCTAAGAATTTCTAATGTCTATAACAATTCCTGGCAGGTATCAGGTGTTTAATGAATTAATTGATTAATTAACATAGCATCACCTTCCGAAACAGGCAGAAAGGATAACACATGGGTTCATTCTACCGTCCCAGAGAATTGAAACCTCCCTAATAAACTTCTGTTGTTGAATTGTTTCAGTTGTGTCCAACTTTTCATGACCTCATTTGTTAGTTTGTTTGTTTTTGCAAAGATACTGGAGTGTTTTCCCTTTTCCTTCTCCAACTCATTTTACAAATGAGGAACTGAGGCAAATAGTTAAGTGACTTGCCCAGGGTCACATGGTTTAGTAAGTGTTTGAGGCTGGATTCAAAATCATGAAGATGAGTCTTCCTGATTCCCAGCTCATTGCTCTATCCACTGAGCCACCTAGTTGCCCCTCTAATAGACTATGACATTCAAAATCTTAAACAGTCACTCTCAAGAACATCTATGGAGAGAAATCTTGAATTTCTCCTCACTTCAAAAGCCTGATTGGGATCCAAATTTCCATCAATACTCTGATTCTCTCTGGGAACCATTTCAAATATTGTTTCAGAACCTTGACCCCTGACCTCTCAAAGATCTCCTAGTATGAATTATTCATCTTTCTAGCGCAGAACCCCATCTCTGTTCCCAGGTCAGCTACCTTTCTCTTGTGGGGCACCCTTACCTGTCATTCCACAGCCAAGCAAAATAGGGTCTACTTGAGCTTTTAAGATAAAGAAAGACAGTGAACATATTTGGGCCTACTAGATATTTTATTAATAAGATACATTTGGAAATTATAATGTGCATTTTATGTAGCACTATTTAGTCAGTCTGCGGAAGGTATATTTCCTTATTTATGATACTTTGCTCTATATTCTGATACTTTCCCACAACTCCACACACCTCAGGGAATGATAGAACATAGACTGAAGCCACTGCTCTAATATTTTTGTCATGTTTGGGGACTAAGGGCAAGAAGCTTGAAGCTGCAGGAAGTCACATGGTAGATAGGTGTCCAATGGAGGCCAACTGGGAGGAGATTATTATAGAATCATGATCCAAAGAAGGACAAGAAGAGGAGGTAGACTGCAATTTATGTTTTCACCTTGACTGGTACTACCCTCCCACCCTTTTTTTAAACTCTCCTAATCACTGTATCTTTAGTCATTCATTATCCTCCAGCTCTCAGAAGTTTCTCTTCTCATTCTATCCCTGGTACTGTACTAGAGTTTGAGTATTTGCATAAGTAACTGAAACCTTAAGTTATCATAAGTTTTGACCTGTATGCTGGGAGCCAAAATAATAGGTGGAGACAGGGTACAATCAGCTTGTTGTTAAATGTTCTATGTTAGCATTTATACTTCAAAATATGGCCACCGTTACAAATCAGGACTTGATTTATTTTGTTGTTGTTAATTGTCAAGGCTTAAGAAAGTGTTAATAAGTAGATGAAGCTTAAAATGTGAATAAATACACTTTTTTGAGAACTCAATTGTTAAATATTTATCAGCCCACCCCTGATTACATATCCCTCATTTCCTTGAAGACACAGCTCAAACAAGACCTTCTACACGATCACTTTATTAATCCCTCTAAATTACTAGTGCCTTCCTAGTGCCCTACGAGCTTGTTTTTATGTTGAATTTATTGCACATATGTGTACATGGACATATACACATATATAGACATATACTTATAGCCATATATGTGTATATGTGTTTCAAAGATCACACAGTACATTTGAATGACAAGATTATACATATATGTTGTCTATGTAAATATATAACATGGACATATATATGCATTTATAGAAATATATACATAAACAAAAAACATATGTTTATATGGACATATCTGTAAGTCCATAAATTTGTATATGTCTATATGTACATATGTCTCTATATAAATATCCATATATACATGTATATAGATACACATGTTGTCTCTTCAATATAATGTAAACTCCTTGAGAGCAGAGTCACTATTTTTTCTTTGAACGCTGACCATCCAGCACAATGCCTGATACATATTATGTGTGTAATAAATTCTTGCTAATTAATGAGGCAGTGATCACTAGTGACCATGGATCATCACAGAGATCCAGAGGCAAACAGGCAAGTCAGGCAATGGATGCCATTATTTGACTGATGGACAGTGGGGGATTGAGCATGGGCATCAAGGCGTAGATGGGAAAAGAAGCCAGAATTTCAACTGCAAGGGACAAAAGATATGAAAAATAAGTTGTTCAGAGGGTTCCAGACTGGTCTTCAGACATAGGTATCACTTGAAGTCACCCAGAAGAAGCAGTGTGTATTCATTATAATTTAAAATTCTTAGTATACAGATATTCTTGACGTTTCAGGCATTGTGTTATTTTAGCCAATTAAAGCACATAATCTAAAGTGTTTCTGCAAGGTAAACCATGTAATTTTATGTGCAGGTATTCATTTTATGTTATAAGAGGTTGTGATACTCCTAATTTAACTGCTATCCCTTTGCACTTACCTTGGTGTGAGCTGGTCTCTCCAACACTGTCTCATCAACACATTTATTTTGCTCAGATGTCCCCACTGACTACTTCAATGACCCAGGGGAAGACAAGATTTCTCAGCAAAGCTTCAGGTCACTAAATTAGCTTTATTGTTCTGTCCAACTTTGATAGCAAAAGGATGCCTTGGGAAACTGTATTATGGCTTCCACTTTGGCCAGCACCAAAATTAGGTGAAACTGAAAATTTTGTAACTCTTACACAATCTTTTTGTAAATGCGAACTATCTCCATTTCGCAAATAAATCCAATCCTTCTCTCAGCCTTCTTTTCTTTCTCTTCTACTGATTTCCCTTCCTCCTTCTTTTCTAACTGTGGGCATCCAACAAATTCTGCTCTAGGGATTCTGCCCTCCTCTCATTATGCCTTTTTTTCTTGGAGAACTGATATGATGTAAAAATATATGTCTCTAGTTTTTCCTTAATTTTTTTTTCCTTTTCTGAAACACCAGTTGTATATCTCTAATTGCCAACTGTATATGAAGATGTGGATATGTTTGGGCAATGACTTCAAACTTAACATATCTCAATCTGAACTAATTATCATTCCCTAGTACCATTTCCTACTAGTATGCCTCTCCCCAAACAGCTCATCTTTCTTAATTTCTTTGTTTTTTGCAATGAAATCTTTTAAAATAGATTTGTTAATTAGATCACCCTGTCTCAATTTCACATTTATGTGGCTACAGGCTTTAGTGCAGTGGTGGGGAATCTGCAGCCTCGAGGCCACAGGTTCCCCATCCTTGCTTTAGAATATTATCTGACTCCTCCCACTTCTTCACCTCCATAAATTCTACCTTAATAATGCTACACACATACACAAACACACACACACACACACACACACACTCACTCAGTCTCTCTTTGTCTCTCCTCTCTTCCCATCCTCACTTTCATTACTCTTATCCAAGCCTCCAACATCTTATTCCTGAATTATTTTCATAGAGTCAGTTAAGTAGCATAACATATAGAGTGGTGAACTTGAAGTTAGGAAGGCCTGAGTTCAAATTCTGCTTTGGATGTTTATTAGCTGTGTGAATGCCACCAAGTCACTTACCCTCTCTTAGGTTCAGTTTTTTTCACCTGTTAAATGGGGGGGTGCAGTAATAACACTTAATTCACATGGCTATTGAGAAGAACAAATGGAATAACATATTTAAGACCTTTCAAACATTAACAAACCCTATATGTTAGTTGCTGCTGCTTTTTACTACTACTACCACTACTACTACTACCACTACTACTACTACCACCACTACTACTACTACTACTACTACCATTTCTGCCGCTGCATCTACTGCTGCTGCTGCTGCTGCTAATTATTTCTACTACTATTACTTCCACTTTTACTTACATCATTCCAACTGGTCTTTTCTCTGCTTTCTCTCCTTGGCGTGTCTAAGTTGTCTTGGTGGACCAAGGAGTCCAAGCCATCCAACTAGCAGGTGTGATGTGCATGTGGTATAGCCAAATTTTGGGAACAGTCTCTCACAGAATCATCCAGCACATTCCTCTTTTTCTTACACATCCTAAAGATTACTTTCATACATATGTCAATATCTTTAGTTGCATTCCTTCATTGCCTTCCTCTGGCCAACTTCAGAGATGCCCTTTAATTGCCTTTGCTTGAGGAGGTAGGTGCCGCCTTAGCCTTCTCCTATTGGCTCTGCTTCTCCCCCATGCTCCCAACTACAAGTGACTTTATCTATACTATATAGATTTCTCATACACATAAAAAGGATGTCAATATCTTGGTTGATTCTTTTGCAAAGTTCTCTTTATGTTCCAGGGACAGACTAGAAGTCACTACCACCACAATGGCTTGTCAAATATTTTTCCTTCTGAAAAGATGAATTGGGGAAGCAAGAGAGAGCACCGAGTTCCTGAAGTGGAGGGGAGAGGAAAATCTGGAAAGATAAAAGAGAGCAATGGGCAATGAGCATCAGAGGGGGTGCCAGAATCAAACTTCAATGACTAGGGCCATTTTATTACTGCCTGTTCTGTTGCTAGAATTTGGGACCTATTTGGATAGGAAAAGGATATTAAGAATGATGTTCTGGCCTCAACCTCTTTTCTTAGTATTTCCACACACCGTTATTATATTATTTTCCTTTGAAATAATTTGAAGGCAACTCATTAAATTTTTATGGGGGCAGGAGGAAGTGGCAAGTGGTGACTCTTTTTGTATCAGCTGAAGATCACTTTGTATGCCTAGTAAAAGGCTATAAACACATGGTACCAACAAGGCCAGAGGGTTGTTAGTGATAAAAAGATATCAGCACTGGACTAAGGGCAATGTAGTGAGGTAGCAATAAGAAAAAAAAACTAGGCAAAATCAAAAACTACTGCCCCTCACCAGATATGAAATCAGAAGATATGGATTCAAATACTAACTCTGCCACTTCCTACCTGTTTAACTTTGGGAAAATAATTTAAACTTTCTATGCTTCTTTATTCCTCATCTACAAAGTAGGACAAAGTAGGGCAAATTTGAAATGATATTATCCTATCATTTTTCTGATCTATGATAGCACAAGTAACTTCAATTGGAGGATATTGGTCACAGCTTTGCCACTGTCTATGTCACCTTGGGTAAGTCACTTCTCTTCTCTGGGCCTCTACTCTTCCCCCACCCTACCTTCATCACAAAATTACAAAAAGTAGAATTAGATATCTAAAGTCCTTTTTGGCCTTAAATTAGAGTTTATTATTTTTTAAAGAGGGGTGATGTCCTATATTGGAATATTGCTGTGTTCTATTGTGTTGCTGAGAATTTTGCAGTATGATTGCAAAAAAAAAATCAGTTAGCAAAGAAAAAACTGAGTTTGGAATGTGATCTCTTGCATTCAAAGCATAAACACAAAGTTATCATTTAGCAGTTGTGTCAAGTCCCCATCACTGGCTATTTGATGTCACCTCATTAAGCATCCCAGACGAGCACTTGCTAAAGAAGAGTCTATCATTCAAGTACTTTGGAGCTAAGTACCATGGCTTGGAAACTTTCCTAATGAACCCTGAATTAGATAGACTCTGATTACTTTTAGTGCTTCCACTAGGGACACATTTTCTCTAAACAGTTAAGGTAGGGATTTAGTTATAGAAATAATGAGTCCAAGACTGATAAATTAGAAACCCACCCTCATTTAAAATCATGGCAAAAATATATCAGGCATTAAAGGATGAACTCCATGGCACTAAGACTCTTTTCGTTAAAAAATAAAGTTAATAAGTCACTTGTTTAAAAGACTAAGTCGAAAATCAGGGATTAGAGAAAGGAATTCAGGGGAAATTGTGTTGAGAAAATATTCTTCATGAAAGTTCACCAAAATATTCTAAAGGCATGTTGTAATCTAACCATGGGTAGATGAAGCAAATTTCCTGCATTTGTTTATTGAATGTCTTATGGAAAATTGGCTTGAGCACTGTCTCAGAGATCCTTGGTTCAAAACCTGCCTCCAATGCTTACTGCTCATGCGACCTTAAATAAATCACTAAAATTCCAAAGGTTCCAGTTTTCTCATCAGTAACATAGTAGGGCTGAAGTATGTGTTTGCTGAGTCGCTTTCAAGTTCTATGTCTATTATCTATGACACCACAATGGAAAAACAAGAGAGAATCACCTTTTGGTGCACACATAAGCTCACATAGTTCAGCTTACTAAATTGTACACCCAAGGGATGTTTTAGGTCAAAATGTATTGAATATTCAGTTATAAATGACATTAGTTTTATTCAAGTCAACATAACTAATTGGTTTTTAATTAACTACTTTATTTTACTTTCAAAAGAAGATATGAAATACCAAAGTTTTGTTTTACTGATAGGCAGCCTGTACATAAAGGTACAGCGAAATTTCACAGTCTTTATCTTTTGCCAGAAAATGAGCTAACGCAAATTGAACAAAATAGACAAAGTTTTCTTAAACTTCCTTTGCTAGAGAATAAGATGTTGCTTACCAGGTGCTGTGGACTTAAATTCCACAATCACATGATTATAGTTAACTGACGAAGCCAATTCTTGTTCAATGTACAAAATCATTAGTGAATAGAGACACTCTTGGGACATTGTGCTCCTTAGTTTGTTTTTTACATATCTTATTTTTGAAAAGCCTTTTTCAAATGAATAGCCTATAATAGATAAGCCTGGAGAACATTGAATAGATGTCTAAAAGGCCTGGCACATGGTAGACCAATCCAATTCTTTTATCCAATCAAGTCACACTCTAGTATTGTTCATAGTGCTACCTTTAACAAATGAAACAACATAACTCTGATGAAAACCTATTTCTTCCATCTTACTCAAGGACATTTTCAATTTGTTGGCATTGGCACTGATTTTCATTTGTCCTTGCCAATGTCTAAACTCAGCAGTTTTCTCAATGCAGTAATACTCTAACAAGTCTCCTATCCTAATCCCTCTTAATTCCTATGCCTTCTCTCTTTTGGGTATTTCATATCTAACATATACACACATTTATGTATATATTACACATGTATACATATATGCATACATTATACATGTATGCATATATGTATACATGAAAAGAGAGAGGGAGAGGGAGAGAGAGAGCACTTGTTTGCATATGTTTTGTTTGCTTGTTGTCTTGCCTATTAGATTGTGAGCTCTTTGAGAGGAAGGAGTATCTTTTGCCTCTTTTTGTATCCCCAGTTTTTAGCATAGTGCTTGGAACAGAGCAAGTGCTTAATAAATGTTGCTTGCCTGACTGTTCAAATTGCTAGTAAATTCTGGTAAGTATTGAATCAAGCTAAGATTTGGGGAAATGAAGGAATTATCTCTCCTGCCTTTCTTTTGTATCTAAGTGATGCTGGGACTCATCTGTGTCATCAGAACAAGTGGACATTTTTCTCTTAACTTGCAAAATCAATAGATAATCCTCTACACATTTTCACATTCTTATTGAAAACATTCTAGGTCACTTTTCATTCCAGCCAAAGAGTGAGGCAAGCATTCCATTCCTGTCATTATAGTGAGGTAGCTAAGATCTGTCACTTGATGAGCCTTACTAACTTTTACCATCATGTGGAAAATAGAGTGTATTAAATGGAGGGCACAGATGAATTCAAATCAATTTAGTTCATGGGTCAGGCCCCTGACTTATTTTTGAATCAACAAGATGAGGTGTTCTGATAATTTCTTTTAAAGCTTGTAAAATGTTGGAGTAATAATGTTATATGTCAGTCACTATTCATGCTCTGGATATTTATTTTGTGTTTGAATGGGCAAATGAATGAATGATTGAAAATCATTTCATGCTTAATATGTGCCAAGCATTATGTAAAGTGCTACAAATGCAAATACAAAAAGAAATCTGTCTGACATCCCACTTCTTTTGAAATCTTTACTACACATCACATAGGGCTCTCCTCTATGAAGAAATAAAGTCTAAATAACACTAAAAAGTCAACAACAGTATGTCTTGCTTATATGAATTATATTTGTCTAGTAGGATGACTTTAAAACAATATATCTAGTATAGTATACATAGAGTATTTCCCTATTTCTTTCCTGAGTTTTAGTTTGCAATCCCACAATACATGCAGACATAATAGATGTGCCACCAAAACAGATAGATGTCACCAATGATTAACCAATTTTTAAAATGCCAAAGATGTTATTTAACTGGTTAAAAAGATACTATTAGTAGTTAATCATCTTGGAACAGACACAAATACCTGTCTGGGCTGTTTCCCGGTGTTAAAATACAACTGCACAAGGCAAATCTGTTTATTGTCCATGGTCAGTATGGTCATCATTCATTATTGAGACCATTTAATAAAGACTCAACCTTTTGTTGTACAACATTGTACAATGCTACAATTAAATTACTTTACACCCAAAGGTAGCGTTTCGAAGAGACTGTTGACCATGGTTAATTATTAAGGCTTTATATTGACAAAATTTGCAAATTAGCCTTTCTCAAACCTGCCAGATTTGTCATGGCATTATCCTTGATTGGTTTCCTTCTGTTCACCAAAACTGCTACAGTGTCAATTAGCTTCCCCATTTCCCTTAAGTTATAGCTCCTTTTAGTTAAGAAATATAAACTTGCTTGTACTCTTCCAACAATATATCAATAACTTTGTTGAATTAAAATATAGTCATAAAGAATAACTAAATAGATTTTGCCAGTGAGTGGTTTTCAAAATATTTATTAGTTCTTTACTAGATTCTGAATCCCTTATCAATAAATTCTAGATTGAAACATATTTGCTGCATGATTAAAACAGAAGAAATTGGAGTTAAAGCAAAATTCTGCATTCTTTGATGGTCTGTACAAGAGACTTCTATTTTATATAGTCTATAGTCTAAATCTCTATACATCTACTAACAATGGGACTGAAAATGTCTTTGGTTATTTCCTATTTTACTTCTAGGAGGCAAAATTAGTCTAGGTTGGTAAATAAACTCTCAATAACCAAGGCAGGGCTTTTAATATATTTTGGGGATATCCCAAACTAAACCATCAAAGATAATGTTTGAGGACTTTGAATAAGAACTATACTTATCTGAACTGAAAAAAAGTCTTTTTTCAGTTAGACGTTATTCAGTTTATTCCCCACTATGGCCCTTGTGGCTGTATTCTCTTATGAAATTCTTAACTGTGAGGTCCTAGGCATTTGAACTACTACCAACACATTCATTTAAATTCAGTTTGGCTCTTCCTTTTTTATCTTCAGAATGGATTGATTCATATATTAAAATTAAAATGTGGCCATACAATTGATTTAAAACCTAAAGCTACAGCCTTGTTATGCTATTTTGGTAAAGCACATGTAATAAAACTTATGCAACATCCAAGTGTACTGGGCATAATTGACATGGTTGTTTTATTGTTGTGGTAGGTGTAGTAGTGGTGTCCTTTCAGTTTTGTCTGACTCTTCATGACTGCATTTGGGGTTTTCTTGGGAAAGATACTGGGATAGTTTTTTATTCCTTCTCTAGCTCATTTTACAGATGAGGAAACTGAGGCAAACTGAGGTTAAGTGACTTGCCCAGGATCACATAGCTAGTAAGTGTCTGAGGCCAGATTTGAACTCAGGAAGATGAGTCTTCCTGACTTCAGGCCAGGTACTCTGCCCTGATGTGAGTGTTTATATGAGTCAAATGATTTTCTAGAATACTAGAAGAGGGGAGGACCAATGTTGATATAACACTGTTATGGCAAAAAACTGAATGCTGGGAAAGAATTTGGGCTTGCTATATATTTCCTATATATCTCTATTTCACAATTTGGCACTTATTGGATAGTATGTCAGTTTACACTTTAAAAAATCATATGACTAAGTTAAATGAATATCTACTTTTTTCCCCTTTGAGACAAAAAATTGTAACTAGACACACATAGTAAAGTCTATACACATACCTTTAAGAACACGTAGTCTAGTCAGGGAGATGTGACACATACCCAGATGTGCAATAACATATAATAAATAAATGTCAAAGAAACATTAAATTAGAATGCAAAATGCTTACCCTGAGAAGCCCATACTTTCTTTGTGAGTTCTCAAATCCTTAAATGATTTTTTGTTGTGTGGAGTTGAGAATTATGTTTTGCATTATCATATAAATGGAAAATAAGTGTGAATAAGTGAAACTGATATCCCTTACCTCCTTTAATAATAGCTCACAAGTATTTAGTGCTTTAAAGTTTGCAAAGCAGCTTACATATCTTAACTTATTTGATCCCTTAATATGACTGGTTTGTCTCTGAATGGGTCTGGATGGATTTGTTCCCCTGGTTATGGCTGCTTCTCATTTCTCATAAAGGAGTAAAGTTGAGTGTAGCCGGGAGAAATAATAGCTGACATTTATTTAGTGCTTTAAAGTTCATAAAGTTCTTTACTACATTATGAAAAGCAGCATGGACAGTATCCAGCACAAAATATAAATGGAAGAGAGATTACCTATAGCTGGGGAGGCCCCCCTCCAAACACTTATTTGTGGATTACATTGTGCTACTTGAGGTTCATGAGAGACTCAAGAAGGCTTGGGAGCTATTCATGGACTTTATCACTTTGCTGTGCATCTAAAACTATACCTGATCCTTAAAAACACTGTTTAGGAATTGTTGCAAAATTTTATTTTTGTGCTTTGCTAATTATGATCAACAAAATGACCAAGCAATTCCAGAGGATAATGATGAAGCAGGATATCCATCTCTTGGCAGAAAAGGAGGACCTTGGGGTTCAGAATGATTTTTTTGGACATGGCTAATATGGGAATTTGAGTCACATGACAATTCACATTTGCTACAAGTCATACCTCTAATAATGGGAAGAAGAGACTATATATATATGTGTGTGTGTGTGTGTGTGTGTGTGTACATATATATATATATATATTGCATTAAAATTTTTAAATTAATTTAGTATAGTACAGTGAGAAAAGTTTGGCTTTGGAGTCAGAAAACTTCAGTTTTAGTTCATAGTCTGGTATTTAATAAAGTTGTTTGATTTCTGTAAGGATCAATTTCCTCATTAGTATAATGCAGACAATACCTGTAAGATCCACCTCATAGTCTCACAGGATCATTATGAGGAAAGACTTTTGTAAACCAAAAAGGAATGTGAATTGTTATTAACAACTATTGGAAGTTATGTAATTTTAGGAAAACTATATCCATGTAAGGGCAGCTAGGTGGTACAGTGAATAAAGTACTGGGCTGGAAGTCAAGAAGACTCATATTCCTAAATTCAAATCTGGCCTCAGACACTTAGAAGCTGTGTGACTCCGGGCAAATCACTTAACACTTTTTGCCTCCATTTTCTCATCAGTAAAATGAACTGGAGAAGGAAATGGCAAACCATTCTATTATCTTTGCCAAGAAAATCCCAAATGGGGTCATGAAGAGTCAGACAAAACTGAAATGACTGAATGACAACATATCTATTTATATCTACATCTATATACTCTATATAAATATGTGTGTATGTAGGTATATATATGCATACATATACACATATATTCTCTAATTTCAATCAACCTTGAAAAAGGGGTGTTATATAAATTCATGATATAGTAATAGTAGTAGTAATAAAAGTAAAGGTCTCTGGACTAAAAAAATCACCACTGTTATTTCCAAAGAGGCAGTGTGGTTAAAGTATCTGGAAAGTTATACACAGAGGACTTGAATTTAAATTCTGCCCACAGATATTTGTAAATTGTGTGATGGCAGACTGATCAATTAACCATTTAGAAAATAATTCCTCATCCATTAAATAAAGATAATTTGTGCTACTCATCTCACTGGCTTATTCTGAAGACTATGCTTTGCAGGTTTTATATACATAAAACAGAAAGCCATTATTTTTATTTCCTGTGTGAGGCTAGTTAGCTACATTGCTTAACTCTCCAAATTTCAGTTTCCTTATGTGTAAAATGAGGGAGATAGTGTAAGAAATCACTGAGCTCTCTTCATGCTCTATAAATTCATAGTACAGTACTTTTTTCCCACCCTCCTACTCCTCCTCCTCCTCCTCCTCCTCATCCTCCTCCTTCTCCTCCTCTTCTTGCTCCAATAATCATCTCCCAAGAGAACTTCATGGAGAAATCAGTTGAATGGTCTCTATGCAAGAGAGTAGGAATACAGAAAGGAATTTTTTGTTTCCAGTTACTTTCACACCTAAGCAGTCAGGGGGCATAAGTCTCTCTAAAGCACTAGACCTGGAGGCACCAAGACCTGAATCTAAATCTGGAAACAGACATTTACTAGCTTTATTACCCCAGGCAAGTCACCTAATCTCTCTCAGTCTCAATTTCCTCATCTCTAAAATCGACATCATCATCTTCTTCTTCATCATCTTCATCATCATCATCATATCACTTACCTCCCAGGTTTTTGTGAGGACAAAAATTAAAGAATATTTATAAAGTGTTTTTCAAGCCTGAAAGTGCTTATACAAATTCTAGCTATCACCCCTGTCTTCCTGAGGAGTCAGTAACTGACATCATGCTGATAGGTAACCTTTTCTGTGTGCTATTAAACAAGCGTATAGAACAAATGTTTTAAATAGTCTAAACCACATAGCCAAACCATAAACACAGCTGAAATAAACCTGGTTAAGAAAATCTATTCCTATTTCTGAGGCATTGATTAAAATTCCATCTATTATGGAAACTTTTGTGAAACAGTATACCTCAACAGTAAGAGCACTGAACTTGATGTCAGAAGACCTAGATAAGAGTGCTGACTGAGGTTCTGTAACTATGGGAGCCCAGACTAGCCACTTCATTTGTAAAATCAGGATCCATTTGTACTATCTACTTCACTGGGGTAGTCTTGAAAATCAAATGAGATATAGGGCTTAACAGCATGTTAACCCCTATGTAAATATAAGTTTTCGCTATTCAAAAGAGAATTTATTTTTTTCAAGCTACAAGTAAAACAGTGTAGACTACACAGATTCTTTGTTTTAATTGTGAAAGGCCAGAAATCAGAGTAAGGGTCATTGTCTTTCCTTTTATGTGACTGAGACTGCAAGGGCAGACAGTCAACCAGTAAATATGTATTAAATACTTACTATGTGCCAGGCACTGGGGCAAATATTCTAACAGTCACACCTACAAGGAGCTAGCTGAATTAGGACTTAGAATTCACAGAGAACTACAAACATTGAGGCAGAAGTCATACAACTTAATTGACTTGCTCCCAGAAATTGAAGAATGAGAGAAACAAATTACAAGATACCTATGCCCTGTTAGAGAAGAGATGAAATGAAGATGGAAAAAACTCTCACTAAGTTCCATTTTCTTTCTTTTTCTAAAAAATTTTTATTGACACCCCCTTTTACATCACAGTTATTTCAAATTTTACTCCCTATCCCAGTAAGTATTCATGGCCTTATAGATTTAGAGCTGATCTAGACTTTAGAGACTCTGAAATCTGACCCCCCTCTCATTTTACAGATATAGAAACCGAGGAACAGAGTGGTCTAGTCATTTACCAAGACTTTCATACCTCGTAATTATTTGAGGCAGTATTTGAACTCAGATCTTCCTGATTTCAAGGCCAACCCTTATAACCTTATAACAAAGGGGAAAAAAGCCCAAAACTAAAACCAACTGATATCTAGACATTTAGCATTGTATGCATCATCCTATACTCATAATGTATGGCAGAAATTTATCCCCTGAATAATTCCCATTACTAGGTGATGATCCCTCTCCCACTCATTCATTGGGATGCCTCAGTTACTTTTGTTTGGGCTGCTAAATGAAAAGGTGGGACTAAATGATTATGAAATCTCTTTTGCCTCTAAATTTTATGGGATGTTTTATGTATACTCAGATGGATGTGTAATGTCAAAGATGTGGGTATTCCTTCCACTTAAAAGATGACAACAAATCATAATTGATTGCAGCCTGTAACCTGACATTTTTTATATGCTCATTCCACTGATTATGGTCCATTCACTTCTAGAATTACTAATTCAATTCTGCATTTTTTGAAGTACCTCTTATGTACTGGGCACTTTAGCTGATACCACAAGAAATGGCTCACGCCCTACCCTCATGGGGCTTTCATTCTACTAGCATATGTATGCACAAATGTGATATAAGCTAGAATATCTTGGGAAAAGTAAGAGATTCAGACATGATGCTCTGACAAGAGAGAGAACACTTGGAAACCAAAATAGATGGCAAGTTGCTTGAGCTGAGGAAATGGTCACTCATTGGTACAAGCCGTCTCTTTCACAGTACTTATTTGAATCTTCCAAGTGCCTGCCCTGCTGCCCTACTATCCCTCAAAGGGGCCCAATTACTATTTCAAATCATCACTTCTCTGACTTCATTTAAACATGTATTGTCTCTTCTACTCACACTATACCAATCTGCTGTTGCCACTATGCCCTCCAAGATCCACTTTAAAGCAAGCCCCTCTTCAAGCAATCTGTCATTCTCTCCTCTACTATCCATCCAGGGACCCAGTTGCAAAGGGAGTCAGCCCAGTTCTTTCCCTGGTGGCCCTAAATAAATCATGACTTCATTGAAGGTAATTTGGAGTGACTCAGAGAGACTAGGTAATAGGAATCTCAGTATTCAATCAAAGTTGAAAAGAATCCCTCATCAAAACAATCATTTCACATTCTAGGCTCCTTTGTCAGGGCACTTGTGACAGTTGCTCTTTTTTCCATTGCCCTCACCCAGAAAACTTCATATTTAACAGATATTTTTGAATTTACTTTCTAAAATATAAAGCCATAAGCTTTTAAGGACACCATCAACCACTAAGATTTTTTGTATCCACTATCCAGTTTTTAAGAGTTCTGGCAAAGTGTCTTATTTCATTACTAATACAAGAGTGATTGAACATGATACAAGGATATATGCATGTATTTAGTCAGATCCTCATTTAGAAACTTAAAAAACCCAAATAATCTAGATTCAGAGGGGCATTGAGTAGCACTTTGTTCAATCTCTTCATTTTACAGATGAGGAAAACAAATAAAATAAAAACCTCAGAGATGTACCCAAGGCCACAGGACAGATTGGATTAGAATTCAAGTCTCTTGACTAATAGACTACTTTCCACTAGAAAGCCACTTGTCTAAAAAGAAATTCCTGCCCATCCTCTTCCCTTCCCTTAACATTCCTTCATCCCTCCCCTCTCTCTTCACTTTCTCCTTACTTTCCCTTTTCCTTTTCTTCTCTCCATAATTTGCCTTGCACCTTAAGGAAAGGACAAGGAGACATTTTAGGTTTCATTTCCTCATTAACTGTCAATGAACCATCTGTAAAATCAATTAAATTTAGTCTCTGTGTCTACTAAATAATGCAAAATACCAGCTGTATTCTATGCAGTGATCTTCAAAAGTTGCAAGACTGATTTTGCCTTACAGTATCGCTGTTCTGTGAACTAATTTTTTAAGTGAAAGTTTTCAGGGGAACAAGTACACAGAATACATGATCATTTTTAGAAAGTGAGTACCTCAAGATGACTGCAAACCTCCAGGTTGAAACATCAACACAAATCACACTTAGCAACCTCGAACCAGCTAAAGCAAATCACATTTGTAATACGAACACAATGACCTATAAGCACAACAGGGTTGACCGGTATTAAAAGACAAGGATTTGAATGTTGACTCTACTACCTACTTCTTTGTTATGTTGGGAAAATCATTTAAGTTCTCTAGGTCTCAGTTTCCTTAGTTTTCCTTCCTCAGTTTCCTCATCATTCCTAAATGATGAGATGGATCTAGATGATTGCTAAGTCTTTTCTATGTTGATATTGTATGCTATGTTCGTGTATGTTTTAGTGAATCTATTTCAATGATATTGAGGTATTCCCTCAGCTATACAGATCACAACTCACTTGTGTCTACACATTAAATTTTGGAGCCATCTACATAAAGATGATCATTGAACCTAAGGGATTTGATGAGATCACCGAAATGTCTAAAATGAGAAGCAATGTTCCAAGACAGATACCCATGACTGGAATGTAATTGATGGATGATGGTCCCCTGAAAGCAGACCAGTAGTGAATAGTCAGACAGATAGGAGAACTTGAAGAGAGTAGAATCTCACCTGGCTGCATTACTTTGAGACATCTCTGACTAACTTTTCCACTGTCACCCAGGAAGTTAATTATTGGGCTAGCCTCATCACTCTGTCAAATCTTATCAGCTTTGATATTTTACCTCATTAACCTCCGCCTTCCAGGTTGGAGGGTAGGAACATGAATTCCAAACCTTCTGTGTGTGTGTGTGTGTGCGTGTGTGTGTGTAACTTTACATATGTGTATACTTACATATGCATATATTTGTACACACGTGTGTATGTACCTGCCATATATATATATATGTATATATGTATATATGCAGTATACTTGGCACATAGTATTTAATAGGTACTTGTTGATTACCTTCTCTTTTCTTTAATTGATTTATTGATACAGGTAATCCATTAGGTCATCGATGATACAGAATTAGCAAGAAGTGACCCCAAAGGTTATTTTGTCCAACTTACATCTAAATAGACATCTCTTCTACAACATCCATGAAAAGTGATTGTTTAGCCTCCATTTGATGGCCTTCAGTGATGGGGAAACCATAGGTCTCACTACCTCACCATGATATTTTCACCTAATCATATACACCCAGTTAAAGGAGAGACCAATATGTATTTTGGAATATGAAGGGAGGTGTTATTTTGACACACAGCTTATCTACCTAAAAGGAAACAAAGTAAGAAAAGATGCCAGTGTTATTACTCACCAAGCATTCAGTTACGTCATGATGATTTGTTTTCTGATTCTTTTTGTTTCTCCTTTAAATCGTTAAAGTATTATTAAACACTAATAACTTATCAGGCAGGTAGATGGCACAATGGACAGACTGACAGTCCTAGAGCCAGTAAGACTTACTTTCCTGAGTTCAAATCTGGCCTCAGACATCTATCATCTTGTGTGATCCTCAGCAAGTCACTTTACCCTGTTTGCCTCAGTTTCCTCATCCGATATATGCTCTGGAGAAGGAGGTGGCAAACCACTCTGGTATCTTTGCCAATAAAATCCCAAATGGAGTCACAAAGAGTCAAGAACAAATGGAAAACTTCAGAAAAACAACAAAAAACTATTAGTTGAACCTTTTAGAAATTCCTTGTTCTTAGTTAAGAGACTGAAACACATCATACTCCCATAGCTGAGAACCAAATATTATTTCCAGAATACATCATTAAATTTTCAGGAAACTACTTTTTGTCATCTCCTTCTCCTCAAATTCTTAGTAAAGATTGGCTGGCTGGGTAAGAGCATACAGGTTTTGAAATACGCTTTATCTTCTACATCTGAAAATCACACTGTGTTACCTGTAGAGTTGTCTTCATTTTGCAGACTTTTTAGAATTAGATTTTATCCTGGGGAAACAAGATTCCATCCTTCTCATGTCCATAGCTGAAAATAATTCTCTAGGAGATACAGTTTGATTGATGGGTTAAGATCTTAGACACTTGAAACATCCTTTCTCTTTCCCCCAACCCCTTGTCTACTGACAACATTGAAATGCCAAGTACTTCCTGTCTTTGTAAGAACGCTTTGTCCCTTTGCATCGTACTGTGGACATGACTGTTGCTTGAACAAATTAATTATCTTTCTTGAATACTGTAACTGAAACCATCCTAAACTTCAGCCTCCTACTTTTCCCTTTTATTCAGGCCTAGTCCACTCTAGGGATATATTAATGCACTAGGAATATTGGTAACAAAGGGAATCTTCCACAGCTCATATCTATTAATATGTGTAAGGACAACTCAATTGTGGTCATAGGAGATAAAACAATTGTGAGTCAGCTCACCTTACCTCTTTCTTATCTCATTGAACTTCCACCCATGGTCCTTTAGTGGTGTTTATATTAGGGGATTTGCAGAGAGATAAAGTGATCCTAATGTATTGATGATGATAATTATCATTTATTTAAAGTTTTAAGGTATACAAAACATTGTATATCTGTAATAATGATTTGAGATATACCCCTGGAAGGTAGCAGAAATGTTCATTCATAGCCTGGAAGTATGGGTGTCTGGGAGTTATAGTCTCAGACAAATAATGTTTTTCTTCTCTATCACAAACTATAGAGCAGGGGGAGTGGGGGTGTAAGTACTGGGATACCCCTTTGCCATGTTGGGAGTATTAGAATTGCACATGGCAAGAGCAGCTAGATTGGGAAGAAATAGTATTACAATAACATTTTGGGGATGTGCGGAGATTGAATTGCAATTGGCATGTGATTCTAGATTGGCAGTTCGTTTATTTGAGGCACAGCAGTCTGTGGGGCTTCTATCTCAGTACTGAGGTTTGGTAAATTGTTAGATCATTTTCAGAGCCCTGGCCACAGCACCTTGTGAAGCTGCTGGTAGAACCTTGGGCACTGCAGCTGCCTTAACTTTTAGCAGCCAGATGGGGAGAGTGTTGGCTAATTTCCCACTTGGGCAAATTGCTACCTGACTGTGAAATGGCTTCTCCTCCCTTCCCCTTCTTCTGCCCAAGTAAGGCAAAAGCTGATGCCAAAACTTACTCTATATTTAAATTTAATTATATTAATTATAGTTATAATTTATTGATATATAATATTAATTTAAATAATTAAAATAAATTAGTAAAATATAAAATTAAAAAATTAATAATTAAAAATTTACATTTAATTGGTCTTAAAATCTTTAGCTGGCTAGTTAAGTCCAACTTATTTAGTTACTCCTGGTATCTTGAAGGGAAGAATGTTATTAGAAAAAAGGTGTATAAAAGGACAGAAAGACAGGATTTGGAGCCTTGGTCCCAAAGTAAGAGGCTTTCTCTTGGCTGGGGGTTAAGATAAACCATGAAAGAGCATTTTATGGTTTTGATTTATTAGCAATCTTAAAGTATATTTTGCAAAAGGTAGTACTAAACAGGATCCCAAAATTTTTCTGGAGTTGAGAAAAGTGAGGAGGGAATAGGACTTCTCAATGGGAAGAGAAAAAATTACCCACATTGAGAAAGTGGTGGTCTGGGAGAGAGTAAGTACTTCTCCCCTTTCAGCTTCTCTTGGGATCATACTTACTGGCACCAAGAGGCAGAGTAAGCAGTTATTCTGTGTAACTTTCCCATATTCACTTTCAAATAACCATGAAATATTACTCCAGAACAAATCCTGGAAGAGCAGAGTTGGAAGAAAGATGGGTGGAGCAGTCTTTTAGCCCAAGAGACTTGGAAGATTGGCAAGAAAGGTCTGTCTCACTCGGGTGAAAGAGGAGCTCTGTCTAGGACAGGAAGCATTTTAGTAAGCCAGCAGCAAGCCTGATGTCAGCAAACCAGTGGAACATCCTGAGCCTTAGTGTGATGGAGCAGGCAAATGCCGACATCAGGATCCCCCACATGCCTTAGCATAGCCAGGGGGAACACACAGTTCAGTGTAGCCCCAGGCAAGCAGGACTCCTCTAGAAGACAGACCTCCACATGTTTCAGTACAACTCCATTCAATTTATTCTCCCACCTCAGGCTTATGTGCAGGAGAAAAAAAAACTACATATGCATTATCATATTTAATGTACTCTCTTGGACACCTGAAACATATAGGTTTCCACTGAGACTACAACTATTTTTGGAAAATTCCTTGTACTTGTCTGTGAAAGGGGAGGGATCGTTTCTAAATTTCCATTAGTCATTTACACAGACCTATGCAAACCAGTCCACATCCCTCACAGCATGGGGGAAAGTATAAGTAAGCTTCCAGACTGTCTATTGGTTAGATTGATAAATTTAACATTTTAAACTCAACATGTCCAAAACTGAAATCATTAGCATTCCCCCTAAATCCTAACTTCTCCTTAATTTTCCTTTTACTGTTAAGGGTACCAACATCCTCATAGTCATGTAGGCTCACAACCTCCATTCCTCCTTCTCTCATACCCACTATAGAATTTATTGCAAAGTCCTGTCAATTCTGCCTTTATAATATCTCCCATATGCACTGCCCTTCTCTGCTCTGACACTTTCATCACATTGGGACAAGGCCTCATCACCTCAAGCTTGGATTATAGCTGTTACTTTCTTGTTGGTTCCCTACTTCACATCTCTTTCATCTTGCACTCAGATGTCAAATTGATCTTCCTCAAGTACAAGCTGACCATGTTATCTCTCTATTAGATAAACTCCAGGGGTTCCCTATTACTTCCAGAATCAAGTCCTCTGTTTGGATTCCCTTTCTCTCCTTCTACCTTTCCGGTCTTTTCATATTTGATTCAACCCCCGCGTGCTCTACAATCCAGTGACACTGGCCTCCTTACTATTCCTGTGTAAAATATTCCATAACCCAGCTCTATGCTATTCCACCTGAATCCTGGCTTTCTTCATTACTGGAATTCACTCTCTAATCATTTCCTTTTTCTGGCCTCCATGACTTCATTCAAGGCTCACATAAAATCCCACCTCCTACATGTTACCTTTACTGATCCCCCTAAATACTAGTATTGGTGTTTGTCACCAATTTAGCCTTTCTATATCTTGTGTGTGTGTGTGTGTTTCTTTTTCTTTGTATATTGATTATCCCAGTAAACTGTGGCCTCTTTAGGAACAGACACTGGTTTTGTTTTGTTTTTTGCCTTTCCTAAAATCTCCTGCACTTTGAAAAGTGCCTGGCACATAATGCGTGCTTAATTCTTCAAAGAAAGGAAAATTCCACAGTTATTTGAAATTGAAGGTGGGCAAAGGACATATGTTATTACATAGACTTTAGATCTACCTCAGTCCCCTTAACACTCGCCCTAAACAATCCTTCTAAATAATCTCTGAGAAATTGACATGTTCTCTTGACTTGGATCTTGGCCTATGAAGACACGCAAAGCAAAACACATGTAGGTAACACATTATCTAGAGTGCTGGACCTAGACTTGTAAAGCCTGGAGTTCAAATCATGTTTCTGACTCTTTTTAACTGTGTAACCCTTAACAAATAATTTACCCCCTCTCAGGCTCAGTTTCCTCATATGTAAAATGGCAAAAATAAGAGCACCTACTGCACATTTTTTTGTGGAAAACAAATGAGATAACAGATGTAAAGCACTTTACAAATCTTAAATCAATATGGATAAACTAGCTACTCTTATGAATATTCCAAAGCCTGGTAAACTTGGGGAGCTGTCACTCAGAACTAAGGAGAATGATGTGTGTAAAAGGAAAGTAGAGGGAAATTTAGAGTCAAGAGAGGAAATCCTTGGCCTAAAACTTCAGCAGGGAAGTACATCTAATCATACCATAGTTCTAAGAGGCCAGCTAGACAGCAACAGGATAAAGGAGCAATTTCTAGACTCAGAATCTCTATGGTCTTGTGGGAAATGTAAATAATCAAAGATGGAAATGAGCATGCATTACTAGTAATTATTCTCCATGTTATCTTGTTCTCAATTCAGTGTTAGATGAGATGGCTGAGGTTTGGGCTGAGTTAAATACTCAGAGGTATGCTATCCAGAGTAATTTTTCTGCCATTGCATTTTTCTATTTGCTGAAAGTATTTGTTGGGCACATAAGTCTCATAGAAAGATGCTAGGTTTGGGTGAACAGAAACATTTCCACTACTTTGTGGCATATTTAACCAAAATTAGAAGAATATAAGTATAAAGGAAGCCAGAAAACATAATAAGCTAGATCATATGCAGCTTGGTTAGTTTTTAGAAATATCCCTCTTTTTGACACAGGGCTAAGGTTAGGTGATTATAGTATCCTGGATGATTTCTAGGGGGTACAGGGCAAAAAAAACTGTATTTCTTTCTGGGTTCTTATCTGTACTCCATCATGTATGTAATTAAAATCTGAGTTAGGTAAATATTAATAATATAGTTGAGGGATAAAATTTTTCACAAAAAATTAATTGGGAAGAGTGTCTTTAGAAAGAGAGAAGTGAGTCCCATCCACTTTCCCTTAAAATGCAGCAGGGTATAATAGATAGAAGGCTGGGTTCAGAAAGACAACATTCAGATCCCAATTCTGACACTTACTGGTTGAGTAGCCTTAGATATGCCACTTACAATCTCTATGGTTCAGTGTCTCACCTTTAAAATGAAGGGTGGGGTGGGGTATAGATAAGATGGCCTCTAAATCCTCTTCCTATTCTAAATCTATGATCCTTTGATCCTTCATGGTTGTGGGAAAATATGGAGCCCTCCATTTCTTTTTTCTTTTTTGCACCAACTGTTGTAATGACTTCCCCCTCTTCTCTTGACCTGTTTTATCTCTCGTTGACCAGTTGCCTTGCTGAGTTATGCCACAAAACCCATGTTATAACAGGGCAGAGTCTCCCAAAGGATAGTGTCTGAAATTATACAAATTCATTTACTATGTGCCCTTTTTCCTTTCCTAGTTTTTCTTTTTAGTGAGCATATTTATTCTTCAATTTGCTTTCAAAATATTCTAATATTAAATGAACTTTGATTCTACCCCACATACTTTGAGAAGTTGTTGTCCTTCCATCTTGAATAAGACCAAAATGATACCGCTATATTAGAGTCAAGTTATAGTGTGTCCTATCATGGCTAATAGTGATCTGCCACAGGTCAGCTAAAAATAGTCCATGTGCTTTGCAGAAGTTTTTGTAATTTTTTGTGTGTTTTGACTGCCAGGTTGGATCCTCACCTGTTGTAGTAATCAGGCCAGGGTTGGGTAAGCAGACAATTTTTAATGACACCTTTACTAGCTCCTTCTTCATACCAGGAGGTAAGCAGTGTGATGCTTAAAAGGTTACTCAGACACCCAGGGGGCTGCCAAATCCCACTGCTGCTTCCATTGAGAAGATGACCCTATAGCCTGGGCTGCCTGTGTGCAGGATTGTGACTACAACTCCCAGTGTATTCGCACCTGCTGCTTCCTCACTTGCTTTTTGCCATAGGACTTTGAGATAGGTAAATATGGCAAAATGGTATGTGTAGTATCTTTTGATTCATGTGTAAATTAGATTTAAATGAGGCAGAGTTGCACAAAGTAGTCTGCCTCACTCTCTCTTCCAGAGTCATCACAATCCAGTGGCAGGATAGAGTCAAGACCACTGGTGATGGTTCAAGATGCAATGGATGACTTTGGCACCTATGGTGTCAAGCCAAGCTCTGAACATTCCATTGCACCTGCTTTACCTGCCTTCATCATCATTGGAACAAATTGTTCTCATCCTTCCTTTCCACTAGGGGAAGTCTTCAAATGCTTGAGGGAGACATCTTTCAACTCATCTATGGGCTTGAGACCCCTAATTTACCTGAACCTGGTTTAGCCCATCTGCCAAAAGGGTTTACAGGGGTGTGGTCGTTGTGCAAACTACAGTTTCTTAGAGCCACAGGGACGAGTTAGGTGGATCAGGTGGATACCAAAAGTGAATGAGTGGCCCTGAAAAGGATTCAGCAACCCTCACACCAGAGGTGCTGGTCTTCCCTGAACATACTCTATACCTCAAATACATTGACAAAGGTATCACTATGAGAGAAAGCACAGAATGATTAAAAATTTCAAAAAGGTCCTTTATCTTCTTTCTGGTTCTATTACTGTGCCTTACAGTGTCTGACAGAATTCAAACATTCACATACCTTCTGGCCCTTTACCAACTCTGTCATGTATAGCTGACATTCCCCTGTAACCCCATAAATGTTTCTTTGGTTCTGAGTTTTCATCTACCCTCAAGAGGCAGGTAGGTGGTATTGTAGATAGAACCCTGGGCTGAAAGTCAAGAAGATCTAAGTTCAAATCCAGCCTCAGACACTGGAGAAGGTATTTAAACTCTGCCTCAGTTTCCTCAAGTATAAAAGAAAGATAATAATAACTTTTACCTCACATATCTTATTGAAGGGATCAAAGGAGGTAACACTTGTAAATCATTTAGCACAGTGCCTGACACATAATAGGATCTTAATTTTTTCCCACTCTACCTTGAAGCACAGTCCACCTATCATTAGTTGTGTCCACATAGTTTATATTATCAAGTTGAATATCTCTAACAAACCAGTCTACAATTGTTTTGCTCACCTATTCTTCTAATCCCCACCTTCCTCACTAGGCTCCTGGCTTAAAATAACACACAGATCATCTTTGGATAACAAGATCTCCAGACTATATTTCCACTGATGGTTGTTCCTATTGTTCACTTTTGCTACTGAAAACATGATGTCTGAACTACTTGACATCTTCCCTTCCTAATTAGCTACTCCCTGCTGTACCTTCCAGCAAAGGCCACACCATCTTCCATTATCACTGTACTTCTATTAATAGTCTTATAATGTGCCTAGTAACTGGCTAGAAGAAATAACTGACCTGTCACACAGAGCTGAGAATTTTTAGGTTCCTCAATGTTTCTGTGATCCTATCACTGTGTGCATTCATGCCATCACTTCAGATGACAACTTTCCATGCCATTTCATCATTCATGTTCACGCTTTTCCATTTCTTTTCATGGAAAATTTATATGAATTCCTTATGGAGCTTGCTCTTGTTTTTCGATATTTTGTAGGTTTCAGGATAATACTCAAGTTATCATCTGCTATCTTTCACTTTTGCTACATAACCAGCTCTTTGTCTTTTATAGTCATACATATTTTTGATGTCACCTTTATATAAAAAAGCCATCAATGGTAAATATATGTGTATACACACATACGTAGATATAACATTGATATCTCTTATATTTATATATAGATGTATGTGTGTATCTATATAGATAGACACATATATAAATACACTCACCTACATGCATGTACATGTATGTGTATAGTTACCATTGATGACATACACACCATATGTGTGTATATATAAATATATATGCATATATGTGTGTACATATACATACACAGACATATATGTTTATGTATAGTGTGAAGATGGTTGTATGCATAGGATTGCTTTTTCTTGTTGCAAAGACTTGGAAATAAAGTGTAGGCCCATCAGTTGGGGAAATGTTTGAAAAAACTGTGTTATGGGAATGGGATGGACTATTATTGTGTAATAAGAAATTATAAATATCATTAAATCAGAAAAAATGGAAAAAGGACTTGTACAAAGTAAAAACAATTTTGAAAGGGTATAGAGCTTTGATCAATGCAGTAGTCAACCATGGTTTCTGAAAACTAATGATATGTAAGTTTCTCCCCCCAACCCCAAATAGGAAGGAATTAGATTTGTACGTTAATAGAAGTATGAATTTGGAGACTAGATATGAGGACTAAATGTAGAGGTAAAAGTTGAGTAGAGGACAAGAATAGATCAATGAGCTCATCCTAGATTACATCAATCTTCTCAGTGAAGTAAGAGGTGAAGCCTTCTTCTACTGAGTGAAGATAGAGGGGGATAATTTTATAATGAATTTGATTGCATTCCTTTAGTAATTCTCTTCAAGTTAGAAGTACTGAGCAATACTACTTCTAGTGCTGTATCCCTTAGATCACACAAGTGGGAAAGGGACCTGTATGTACAAAAATATTAATAGCATCTCTTTTTGCTGTAGCAAAGAGCTGGAAATCAAGGGAATGTCCATCAATTGGGGAATGGCTAAACAAGTTGTGGTATATGAATGTAATGGAATATTATTGTGCTATAAGAAATGGGGAAGATATGGACTTCATGATGCTGAGTGAGGGGATCAGAACCAGGAGAACATTGTACATCTGATTCTTATGTGATGACTAACCCTGATAGACTTTGCTTTTCTCATCAATACAAGGTTCAAAGACAGCTCCAAAGGACTCATGATGGAAAGAGCTATCTACATCCAAAGAAAGAACTACAGAGGCTGAATGCAGATTGAGGCAAACTATTTGCTCTGTTCTGTTTTTCTCTTCTTTGTTTTTGGTTTTGTTTCTTCTTTCTCCTGATTCATTCCATTGGTCATAATTCTTATTTACAATTTGACTATTGTACAAATAAGTTTAATGCAAAGGTATATGTAGAATATATATTGGATTCCATGTTGTCTTGGGGAAGGGGGGGAGGGGAGGGAGGGGAAGAAAATTTGGAATTCAAAAACTTGTGGAACTGAGTATTTTAAACTAAAAATAAAAAATCTAAAAAAAAATTTAAAAAAGAAGTACTAAGAAGGAGCCAGGTTCTGTGAGACACAGCAATGGATTTGTGCGTAGTAGGTGCCAATGGGAAGAGCCAGTATAGGATATCTTTTTCCTCTTTCTGTTCTCTTCCATTATTTTCCTTCTCTTGAAGTATTTGGGCAGGAAGATTGACATGCTTCTCACAACTCTTGGTTGAATGGGGGGTGAGGAAGTTGAGGCCTTACCATTTGTTGTCTCACAGTATCCTATGGTCCATAGGGCCTGCCATTATACCTTGCAAATTCTCAAGAACAAATATCCAACCATCTGACATATCCTAAGGACTTTTGGGCCTTATTTTCACCACCATTTTTTCTTTAGTACCTATGGTCCTTTCATCTGCTTTGCAAATATATTTTTTTTTCATGTATCATCTCTGACTACTATTGTGTGAATTCATTAAGAGCAAGGGCTTTCAGTTCATATCCTCAGTGCTTGGCACTTAGTAAGCACTTATTATTTTTTCATGAATGAAGAAATTAATGAATATATCTGTTAAAAGAAAATTTAGAATCAGCATCTCTTAGAGGTGAGTCAGGGGCTCCTGTTGTTCACCTCTTGAAGTGCTGGCTTCTTCCAACCACTGAAAACTATGATCATGTGTGCATAAAGTTTGATATCTCTCTTCAGCATCTGACTCTGTTGACCAACCACTTCTCTTTTATGTGCTCATCTTTCTACCTTCTCATGACATTCTCTACTCTTGGTTTTTCTACCTATCTAGTCACTCCTGCATCCCTTTTGTGGGATCACAATCTTTTTCTTGACCTTTATTAGTGAGTGTATTCAAAGCTCTGTCCTAGGCTATCTTCTCTGCGTTATTTTGATAACCTTATCAGCTCACAATCATTTAATTAACTTCTCTATGTTGAAGACCCCCAGAAGTCTACATCCAGCCCTAGAATATCTCATCCAATGTCACCAAACGCTCATTGAAGATTTCAAATTGTATGCCCTGAAGGCTTAAACTCAACATGTTCAAAATAAAAATGATACTATATCTTCTGAAACCCACCCCATAACTAAATTTTATCTTTTCTTTCAATGATTCCACCATTCTACTTTTCATACAGGTCTGCATCATTCTTGGCATCCTTGACTCATCATTCCCATTCACTCCACATGTCTAATTAGTTGTGATATCTTGTTTCTACTTCTACAATATCTTTCACATCTGTCCATCTCTCCCCTTCTCTCTCCTCAAAGATCCATCACCCTGATTTAGGCTTTTATCACTTCTCACCTGACTTTCAAAAGATGATCTCAATTAGTCTCCCATCCTAAGTCATCTCCCACCCTTCATTCATCCTCCCCAAACCTGAAAAATACAGTTTTACTCATCTCATCCCCTAAAATCTAGATGCTCCTTAATACCTCTAGGATCAGACATAAACTCCTCTGTTTAGTTTTTAAAACCTTCACAACCTGTCCCCAATCTTTCACTCCAAACTGATAATGTGCTATTCATCTTCATGAGTTGTATATAATAATCACATAATGCTTTATGTATACATAGTGTATGATAATAGCACAATGCCTGGCACATAGTAAGCATTTCATGAATGATCTGTTCCTTGCCTGTTGCCTTCACACACTCTGTAGTCCAATCAAACTGTTCCTCCTCCTATTCTTGATATGGGGAACTCTACTTGTCACGTCCATGATTTTGCACTGACCCTCCTCCATGCTTGCTATACTTTTATCCTAACTGTTACCTCTTATACTCATTGGTTTCTTCAAAGCTTTCTTAAGGCTCCACTCTTCACAGGAAGCCTTTCTTGATTTTTCCCTTGATCTTTGAGTCTATAACACTAAAAATAACATGCATTGAATTGAAATTACCTATGTGTGTATGTTCTTTTTCCCCTATCTGCATTGAAAATGGATCAAGGGAAGAATTGTCTTGCTTTTGTCTTTCTTTCTTTGTCCCTGAGCAGAGCCTGGGAGACATTAAGTAGGTACTTAATAAATGCTTATTGACTCAATGATTCATCGTGTGTTTCTGTATGTGACCAAGAGGGAGGGAATCAAGGTAAGTAAAGCATAGATTTAATAAATCTATGACAACTGGAATTTGCATTATTTATTATTTCCCAGATCCCTATTCTGTCCTATTTTCTTAGTAAGATACTTGACGTCTAGTTTGTCTGACTCCTAGTCCAGTGATCTTCTAATGCTACATCAAACTTTTGCTCCTATCAAAGTGGTTGAGGAATTGTGAGTGACCCTAAAGGAGCCAATAGGTGAATCAAATGGACCTTCAGATTATTGATTATCAGGGATGGGACAGAAAAGAAGACTGTGGTCCAGGTACCACTATTTCCAGGAAAGTCAAAATAAGTTCCATTGCTGAGGGCAGGGAAGCACCTAATTGGTTGGACATTATAAAAAACAATTGTCCTGGAGTAAAAATGATAGGCTTTTGAAAGGTGGCAGCAGTTCAAAATTCCAGAAATGCCATTAAAAATGAGGGACAAAAGAGAACAACAATTCCTCCACTACCATTGACCTGGGGACTTAGAATTTTACAGAACTATGGTAGAAATAAACTCCATTATTTCATTATTAAATCAGCCATAATACCAAAGGAAGTTAGAAAAATAATGAATATGCATATATTCTAGATTCTTACGCAGGGAATTAGATATTGGACTTGGAGTCAAGAAGATCCTACTTAAAATCTTTTAGACACTTATTAGCTGTATGACCTTAGGCAAATCAAAACCACTATTAGCCTCAGTTTAATCATTTGTAAAATGATGATAACAATAACACCAGCTCACCAGATGCTGTAAGGATCAAATGAAATAATATATTCAAAGTGCTTTTAAAAGTCTAAGGCATTATGTAAAACCTATCATCATCATCATCAACAGCAACCACATTATCATAATTTGATAGTATTACTTGTTCCAGGTAGTTAGGTGGAGCAATGGATAGAGTTTCAAGCCTGGAGTCAGGAAGACTCATCTTCCATGAGTTCAAATCTGGGCTCAGACTCTTATCAGCTGCATGATCCTGGGCATTTGCCTCAGTTCCTCATATGTAAAATGGGCTGGAGAAGGAAATGGCAAACTGTTTCAATATCTTTGCCAAGAAAACCCCAAATGAAGTCAGCAAGAATCAGATCTGAATGCAATGACTGAATATCAGCAAAGACAAGAGCAACATTCTAATGGCTATAGCACCAAATCTAATAGAGGAAAGGAATGTCAATTAATCCAAGAACATGTATTGTTAATGGACTGTTACTAGGTGCATAAGTTACTTGGTAATTAGGATATGCAAACAGCTGTTTTGAAAGATTAATAAAATGATTATTTAATGTTGTGCTTAGTTGTTGATATTTATAACATATCTCTCTAGAAATCTTGTGCAGGCAATACTAAACATAAAAATATCATTAGAATGCACTGAATAATTCTCTAGAAAAGATACTTGGAAACATTTTAAGAGGCACATATGGTAATCATATGAATATCAATAGTTTTTGTAGAAAAGGGATCAAATCTATGCCTCAAAAGAACAGTGGCCTTATCACTTCATCACAAAACATTGCTCTTAAAGTTATTTTTTTGGACTTGCTATGACTGAAAAAGGGCAGGGGGGGGGATTAAGTATTCAGATCCTAGAACACAAGTGAAGGAGCAGTGTAAGCATTCTGGTATTAAATGCAGGATATTTAAATATGTGCTTCATTACTGGATGGCTGTTGGTGACGTAAAACTGGCAAAACTATCCTTGACCACTAGAGAAATGTACCATAAGGCTCCGATGCAAGCGAGAATCGAAATGACTTTCCAACATAATAAGAAAACACAGTCACAGTGGACATGGAGTATCCTACATATTCTTCATTGTAAATAAACTCCTGGTGTCTTTTGAGGGATCAGATTCATTCAAATGAATGCCTGGCATTTTTCATATTTGTGTTTCTAGGGAAAAGTACCACCAAAAGTTACACTTTTGTTTTAGGATTTGGAGGTAACCAGGAGGGAAAATGGAACATTGCAGTCTCCAGGGACAATTGTCTGTCAAGGAGGCAAGTATCTTCAGTCTCTTCAACATACTAAAGCCTCTGTCTTCCCCTTTTCCTTAAGGAGATGATGGGGATCATGGCTCCTGACATATAGATCTTTGTAGCAATATTTCAAAGAGTAACTCAGAGTTCTTGAATAAAATACCACTTTCAATGTCTCTTAAAAGCCTTAAATTTATCTTGCTTGACCTCTAAACTTTTAATTGGCATCTTCTTAACATCATTGTCCAGGTTTCTATCATGAGAAAGATTTTTAGCCACAGAAAAGACCTTGCAATTTTAACTTCTTATGCATTATTTTTTTCTCTTCTATTAGAAATAGAAACCAATGAATTGGCCCAGCTATACATCACATCTAATTAGCTTTATTTAACTGGCAGATGATTTTTCTCTTGTCTATGAATTAAATATAATTTAACTACGGCCAAAAGTATTGTCAGTTAATTCAATAAATAAATATGGATAATGTAATTGAACTGATTTAAAAAAAAAACCTTGATATTTCATCATCCGTACACAAAATTCAGATGTCACCATATTTCTCCTTGGGAAAATCTTCATACAACTGGTGGGTTGCCATCCAACTTTTCTAAAGAACTGGTAAAGTCAGGAGACCTGGATTTGATTTCTGGTTCTGACTCTAATGTTGTTTATCACAATATTTACAGATGAAAGTTATCTCGCATAGGATCACAGATTTGGTAGAAGAAGGAAACTAAAAGGCCGTCTTCTAGACCAATGAAACATTTTTACCAATTATTTTATCAGCTAGAAAAACAAGGCCCGAATGTACTAAGTGACTGTTCAAAAGTCATACAAATAGTATGAATGAGACACTTAACCACTTTCACCATTAATTTTCACATATATGAATGGCGATCAAAGTCAGTTTGGCATTTTGGTTTAGAATGCTGAACTTAGAATCAGAGAAAAAAAAGTTTACTTCACATTGAACAAGTGGTTATAAAATAAGTCACAAAAATGAATCTAGAGGATTATATTTGGAAAAGTAGAAATCAGTTACAACCCACTATTCCATATGAGGCAGCAAGATACAATGGTTAGAGAGATGGATTCAGGATGACATGGGTCCAAATTCTACCTCTGACACTAACAATTTCATCCTAGTTAAGTCGCTTAATTTCTGCAAGATGCAGGCAATTCTCTAAGACTCATCTACTGAGTAATGAGGGCATTATGATCTGTTTTATTGGAGATATAGTTTGATATATGTTGCATGATATTTGCATTGGATACATATCAAACGGAATTGTTGCAGGACCATCAGTTCATAAAATCTATGCAATATAAATGAAAGTTACCTATGTAAGCATTGTTATAGTTAAGCACTTTAAATGTATAAAGAAAATAAGAATATTCACAGGAGAGTACAAGGAAATTTTGTTCCCCTGACCAAAGAACTCTATTTTTTTGGCTTATGCTCTCCTGGTTTTGCTTACTTCACTCAGCATCAATTCATATATGCCTTTCCAGGTTTTTCTGAAGTGCACCTTTTCATCATTTCTTGTAGCACAATAGTATTCCATTACATTCATATACCACAACTTGTTCAGCCAATCCCCCATTGATGTGCATCCCCTCAATTTCCAGTCTTGGCCACCACAAAAAGAGCTGCTGTAAATATTTTCGTACATGTGGATTCTTTTCCCATTTTTATGATCTCTTTGGGATATAGCCCTAGGATCACTATTGCTGGGTCAAAGGGTATACACATTTTTTATAGCCCTTTGGGCATAGTTCCAAATTGCTCTCCAGAAAGGTTGGATCAGTTCACAGCTCCAACAATAATGAATTCATGCTTCAACTTTCCCACATCTTCTCCGTCATTTATCATTTTCCTGTTTTGTCATGTTAGCCTATCTGATAGGTGTGATGTGGTACCTCAGATTTGTTTTGATTTACATCTCTCTAATCACTAGTGATTTAGAGCATTTTTCGTATGACTATAGATAGCTTTAATTTCTTCATCTGAAAACTGCCTGTTCATATCCTTTGACCAGTTATCAATTGGGGAATGACTCGTATTCTTGTAAATTTGACTCAGTTTTATATACATTTTAGAAATGAGACCCTTTATCAGACACTGGTTGTAAAAATTCTTTCCCAGTGTTCTGCTAACCTCCTAATCTTGGTCTCACTGGTATTGTTTGTGCAAAAACTTTTCAATTTAATGTAATCAAAATTATCCATTTTGCATTTCATAATCTTCTCTATCTCTGATTTGGTCATAAATTCCTCCATTCTCTGTAAATCTGACAGATAAACGATTCCTTACTCCCTTAAATTGTTTATAGTATCAGCTTTTATATCTAAATCATGTACCCATTTGAAATTTATTTTGGTATGCAGTATCAGACTTTGGTCTATGCCCACTTTCTACCATGCTATTCCCCAGTTTTCCCAGTTTTGTCAAATAGTGAGTTCTTATCCCAAAAGCCGGGGTCTTTGGGTTCATCAAACAGTAGATTACTGTAATCATTGACTACTGTATCTTGTTTACCTAACCTGTTCCACTGATCGACACCTCTATTTCTTTTTTTTTAAATGAATAATTTCTTGGCATATACATGTATAACATATATAAAACAATATAATCTTATATAAGGATATAAAAAAATTGTCCTTTTGATTAACAAGGTTTGTGGGGGTTTTCCCGCTATTTACCTTTTAATGTCTCTCTTTAGCTTTGTATTTGAGGATCAAATTTTCCATTGAGCTCTGGCCTTTTCATCAGGAAGGTCCAGAATTCCCTTATTTCGTTGAATGTCCATCTCCTTGCCTGAAAAATTATGTTCAATTTTTCTGGGCAGTTGCTATTTGGTTGTAGTCCAAGCTCCTTGGCCCTTTGGCATATCATTCTGATTTCTCCTGTAATTTAAGGTAGAAGCTGAAAGATCCTGCATGATCAGGACTATTTCTCAATTGGGGAATGGCTTGTATTCCTATATATTTGGCTCAGTTCCCTGTATATTTTAGAAATGAGGCCTTTATCAGAGATACTAGTTGCAAAGATTTTCTCCCAATTTTCTGCTTCCCTCCTAATTTTTGTTGCATTGGCTTTTCTTGTACAAAAACATTTCAATTTAACATCTCTTGTTGGGTCATGAATTCTTTTCTTTTCCATAAATCTGATAAGTAAACTATTCCTTGCTCTCCCAAATTACTTATAGTATCAGCTTTTACTCTTAGATCATGAATGCATTTTGACTTTATTCTGGTATATGGTGTAATTTATTGGTCTATGCCCAGTTTCTGCCCTACCCTTTTCCAATTTTCCCAGCAGTTTTTGTGAAATAGTGAATTCTTAGCCCAGTAGCTGGCCTCTTTGTGTTTATCAAAGAGTAGATTGCTATAGTTGTTGACTTCTCCATCTTGTATACCTATCCTATTCCACTGATCCACAGCCCTGTTTCTTAGCCAGTACCAGGTAGTTTTGATGACTGCTGCTCTGTAGTACAGTTTAATATCTGGTATGGCTAGGCCACCTTCTCTAGCATTTCTTTTCATTAATACTCTAGATATTCTAGAATTCTTGTTTTTCCAGATGAATTTTGTTATTATTTTGTCCAGCTCTGTAAAATAATTTTTGGTAGTTCGATTGGTATGGCACTGAATAGATAGATTAATTTAGGTAAAATTGTTATTTTTATAATATTAGCTCGGCCTAACCATGAGCAAATGATATTTTTCCATTTATTCAGATCTGACCTGATTCACGTGAAAAGTGTTTCATAGTTATGTTCATATAGGCCCTGGGTTTCTCTTGGCAAATAGACTCCGAGATATTTTATAGTGTCTACAATAACTTTGAACGGAATTTCTCTTTTTATCTCTTGCTGTTAGGCTTTGACAGTAATGTATTGGAATGCTGAGGATTTATGTGGGTTTATTTTATATCCTGCAACTTTGCTAAAGTTGTTTATTATTTCAAGTAGTTTTTTAATTGATTCACTAGGATTCTCTAAATAAATCATCATATCATCTGCAAAAAGTGATAATTTAGTTCCTTCTTTTCCTATTCTAATTCCTTTAATTTCTTTTTCTTCTCTTATTGCTACAGCTAATGTTTCTAGTACCAAATTGAATAATAGGGGTGATAATGGACATCCTTATTTCACCCCTGATCTTATTGGGAAAGCATCTAGCTTATCCCCATTACAAATAATGCTTGTCGATGGTTTTAGGTAGATGCTATTTATAATTTTAAGGAAGGTTCCATTTATTCCTATGCTTTCTAGTGTTTTTAATAGGAATGGGTGTTGTACTTTGTCAAAGGCTTTTTCTGCGTCTATTGAGATGATCATATGGTTTCTGCTAGTTTTGTTGTTGATACGGTCAATTATGCTAATAGTTTTCCTAATATTGAACCAGCCTTGCATTCCTGGAATAAATCCTATCTGGTCATAGTGTATTATTCTCGTGATGAGTTGCTGCAATCTTTTTGCTAATATTTTATTTAAAATTTTTGCATGAATATTCATTAGAGAAATTGGTCTATAATTTTCTTTCTCTGTTTTGACTCTACCTGGTTTGGGAATTAGTACCATATTTGTGTCATAAAAAGAATTTGGTAGGACTCCTTCTTCCCCTATTTTCCCGAGTAGTCTACAAAGTATTGGAATTTGTTGTTCTTTAAATGTTTGATAGAATTCACATATAAAACCATCTGGTCCAGGAAATTTTTTCCTAGGGAGTACATTGATGGCATGCTCAATTTCTTTTTCTGAGATGGGGTTATTTAGAAATTTTACTTCCTTTTCTGTTAACCTGGGCAGTTTATGTTTTTGTAGATATTCATCCATATCTCTAAGGTTGTCAAATTTATGGGCATACAGTTGGGCAAAATAATTCCTAATTATTGTTTTGATTTCCTCTTCATTAGAGGTGAACTCACCCTTTTCATTTTTGATACTGGTAATTTGATTTTCTTCTTTCTTTTTTTAAATCAAATTGGCCAAAGGTTTATCAATTTTATTGGTTTTTTTTTCATAAAACCAGCTCTGTTTTATTTATTAATTCAATAGTTTTCTTGGTTTCAATTTTATTAATCTCTCCTTTGATTTTCAGTATTTCTAATTTGGTATTTAATTGTGGGTTTTCAATTTGCTCTTTTTCTAGCTTTTTCAGCTGTATGCCCAGATCATTTATCTCCTTTTTCCCTATTTTATTCATGTAAACATTTAGGGATATAAAACTTTCCCTAAGAACTGCTTTTGCTGCATCCCATAAGTTTTGGTATGTTGTTTCATTATTGTCATTCTCTTGAGTGAAGTTATTAATTGTTTCTCTGATTTGTTCTTTGGCCCACTCATTCTTTAGAATTAGATTATTTAGTTTCCAATTAGTTTTTAGCTTATTTTTCCATGGTTCTTTATTAAAAATGATTGTTATTGCATCATGATCTGAAAAGGATGCTTCGACTACTTCTGCCTTTCTGCACTGGATTGTGAGGTTTTTATGCCCTAGTACATGGTCAATTTTTGAGTATGTGCCATGTCCCGCTGAGAAGAAAGTATATTCCTTTTTATCCCCATTCAGTTTTCTCCAGAGGTATATCATATCTGCCTTTTCTAAAATTCTGTTTACCTCCTTAACTTTTTCCTTATTTATTTTGAGGTTAGGTTTATCAAGTTCAGAAAGGGGGAGGTTGAGGTATCCCAATATTATAGTTTTGCTGTCTATTTCTTCCTGTAACCTCTCCTTTAAGTATTTGTATGCCTTACCACTTGGTGCATATATGTTAAGCAATGATATTGCTTCATTGTTTATGGTGCCTTTTAGCAGGATATAATGTCCTTCCTTATCTCTTTTAATTAAATCTATCTTTACTTTTGTTTTGTCTGAGATTAGGATTGCTACACCTGCTTTTTTTACTTTAGCTGAGGCACAATATATTTTACTCCAGCCTTTTACCTTTACTCTATGTGTATCCCCCTGTTTCAAATGCATTTCTTGTAAACAGCATATTGTTGGATTACGGTTTTTAATCCATTCTGCTATCCGCTTCTGTTTTATGAGAGTGTTCATCCCCTTCACATTCAGAGTTATGATTACATTCTGTGTCTTTTTCTCCATCCTAGTTCCCCCTGTTTATGCTTTTATTTCTCCCTTTCCCCTTCTCCTCCTCAACAAAATTTTGCTTTTGATCACCACCTTCCTCAGTTTACCCTCCCTCTTTATTCCCCTCCCTTATCTTACCATTTCCCACTTGCTACTTCTCCCCTCCCTTCTGACCACCCCCCTCCTTTTTTTCTCCTTTCCCCTCCTACTTCCTGTAGGACAAGTTAGATTTCTAAACTTATCGGGGTATGTTATTCCCTTCTTGAACTAGATCAGATGACAGTAAAGCTCAAATACTGCTCTTCTCCCTCCTTTCTTTCCATCTACTATAATATGTTTTTGTTTCACTTCATTTGGTGTACTTTACCCTTTTCTACTACCTCCTTACCTCTTCTCTCATAGCCCTCCCTTTATATCTCTTACTTATATTTTTTATCTTTACATCAGTTAATTTATACAGGCAGTCACAACCTATGCATATCCCTTTCAATTGTCTTAATAGCTGTACCATTCTCAAGACTGACATATATATGTATATATATAAAACATACATAAGATGATATAATCCCACATAAAGATGCAAACATCCTGCCCTTATTGGTTAATAAGGTTTGTGGGTTTTTTCCCCCCTGGTTACCTTTTTATATCTCTCTTGAGTTTTGTATTTGGAGATCAGATTTTCCATTGAGTTCCAGCCTTTTCATCAGGAAGGTCTGGAATTCCCTTATTTCATTGAATGTCCATCTCCTTGCCCAAAAAATTATGCTTAGTTTTGCTGGGTGGTTGATCCTTGGTTGTAGTCCTAGCTCCTTTGCCCTTCAGAATATCATATTCCAATTTCTCCTGTCTTTTAATGTGGAAGCTGAGAGATCCTGCGTGATCCTGACTGTAGTTCCATGATATGTGAATTTCTTTTTTTTGGCTGCTTGCAGTATTTTCTCTTTGAGTTTATAGTTCTGAAATTTGGCTATAATATTTCTTGGTGTTTTCAGTTTGGGAACTCTTTCAGGGGACGATAGGTGAATTCTTTCAATGACTATTTTGTCCTCAGGTTCTAGGGCCTCTGGGCAGTTGTCTTTGATAATTTCTTCGAAGATACTGTCAAGGCTCCTTTTTTCATCGTGGATTTCTGGTAGACCAATAACTCTCAAATTGTCTCTCCTGGATCTATTTTCCAGGTCAGTTGTTTTCCCAATCAGGTATTTCACATTTTTTTCTATTTTTTCATTCTTAACGTTTTGCTTTACTACTTCTTGATGCCTCATAGATTCATTAGCTTCCACTTGCTCAAGTCTAATTTTTAATGAGTTAGTGTTTTCATTTTGCTTTTGAGTCTCCTTCTCCAATTGGTTGATTTTACCTCTAAGGGTGTCATTTTCTCTCTTTAGATTCTGTATCTCCATAGCCATTCCACCAATATTATCCTTTAGGGACTTGATTTCATCTTCTTTTAGCTCCCTAATTTGGTTTCTAAAATCCTCCTTTAGCTCCTCCAGCAATGCTTTTTGGGCTGGAGACCAGTTCACATTACCTTTTGAGGTATCAGACATGTCTATAGTGTCATTACTGTCCTCTTTCATATTGGTATTTTGATCCTGCCTGTCTCCATAAAAAGAATCTATTGTCCTCGGTTTTTTTGTGTTCTTCTTCATGTTTGTTGTTTTGCCTTTTCCTGGCTTTACAACAAATATCTGCCTATGGGGCTCAGGGCTCTCTGTTCCAGCTTTCTTATTCTGGGGGTTGTGAATCTAGAATTATAACCTTCAGTTTCCTGAGGTGTGGGGGAGGGGTCTGGCTCCCTGGCATCTCACTCCCTATGGGTGCTCTCCGGCACTTGCTTTTCAGCAGTGGTCTCAGCTGTTTGTTGTTTGAGCTGATCTCTGGCTCTTCCCCTGGGGGAGCAAGATTACATCTGGGCTTCTGGTGTTGACCCCTCCTGACTCTGCCCCTCTGGGACTAAGGAACTTCTACTATTTGTCCACTGAAGCCCCACTACTTTCTCCTCTGTTCCAGCTTTCTTTTTTTTTCACCAAGGAATTCTCTGGGTGAGGGGGGAAGGGATTAGAGCCACTTACCTAGCCATTATGTCTCCTGAAAGTTCCAGAAGCCAAGTTTCTGGGCTGTAAGCATCAGGAGTTGTTTATTTCCCAGCCGATGGCGTTGCACTGCCTCTTGTGGCTTCCACAGACTGCTGTCCTGTGTTGGGAAGCCTGGGAATCTCCACCAGTTTTGGGTGCCCAGCTTTCTCCCAGCCTGTCTCCCACATGGATTTCCCGGCCAGCCACTTCCACTTTGGTCTGGAGCAGCTCCACGCTGAGCACTCTCCGAATCTGTAAGATTCGTGCCTTCGGCCTTTCAGACTCTCCCAGCTCGGAAATTTGCCCCACTCAGACTGCTCCCGATTTCTGACTCTCTCAAATCTGCTCAAATTCACTTTTTTATGGGAATCTGAGAGACCTTGTAAGAGAGCTCCGGTAAGAAGCTGCCTTCATGGGGCCATCTTGGCTCTGCCCCCCGGATTCTTTCAATTTCTCTTTTACCCTCTGGCTGTAGAATATCAGGGCAGTTTTCCTTGATAATTTCTTGAAAGATGATGTGTAGCCTCTTTTTTTTTTTGATCATGGCTTTCAGGTAGTCCAATAATTTTTAAATTATCTCTCCTGGATCTATTTTCCAGGACCATGGTTTTTTCAATGACATATTTCACATTGCCTTCCATTTTTTTCATTCCTTTGGTTCTGTTTTATAATATCTTGACTTCTCATCAAGTCACTAGCTTCCACTTGCTCCAATCTAATTTTTAAGGTGGCATTTTCTTCAGTGGTCTTTTGGACCTCCTTTTCCATTTGGATAATGCTGCCTTTCAAGGCATTCTTCTCCTCATTGGTTTTTTGTAGCTGTTTTGACATTTGGGTTAGTCTATTCTTTAAGGTGTTATTTTCTTCAGTATTTTCAGATCTCCTTTAGCAAGTCATTGACTTGTTTTTCATGGTTGTCTTGCATCCCTCTTATTTCTCTTCACAATTTTTCCTCTATGTCTCTTACTTGCTTTTCCAGATGCTTTTTGAGCTCTTCCATGGTCTGAGCCCAATTCATATTTTTCTTGGAAGCTTTTGATGTAGGCCCTCTGACTTTGTTGACTTCTCCTGGCTGTATGTTTCAATCTTCTTTGTCACCAAAAAAGAAATCTAGAGTTTGAGGCTGAGTCTGAGTTTGAGTCTGAGTTCATTTTCGCAACCTGTTCTTGTTCCCAGCAAACTACCTGACCCTTGAGCTTTTTTTAAGGGTATGACTGCTTGTAGAGTAGAGAGTACTTTGTCCCAAGCTTTAGGGTCCAAGCACTACTGTTTTCAGAGCTACTTCTACTCCACTGTCACCCGAGACTCTGTCCCAGCAGTGCTCCTCTTCCCCCAAGAATGCCAACCAGGACTGCAATACAGATCCAAGCAGGGCACAACAAGAAAATCTGCCCTTGTGTCCACAAAGTGCTCCTTGCACTCCTGCTCTGATCTGCTGCTAGATTCCTCCCACCATGTGAGCCAGGGACTTGGGAGGCAGCTGATGCTGAAGTTCTGGAAGCAGTCTCTGTAGCTTCCTGCTGCTGTTACCACCACTGCTGCACCACCTCCTCCACCCCCAGGGATGGCCGCCAGACTGCTGTGAACTCGATCCTACATTTTCCCCCAATCTGCTCTTTGGCATTTGTGGGTTGAGAAGTCTGGTAACTGCCACAGCTCACTATTCCATGGCCCCAAGGCCTGTTCTGCCTGGCTGATTTTGGGTCTGATCTGATCCAGTGTGGCCCATTCTGGACTGCCCTCTGCTCTCAGCACTGTAGGATAGACCCTTCCCAGTGACCATCTAGGCTCTCCTGGGCCTGTTTCCCTCTGCTACGTTGTGGGTTCCACAGCTCTAGAATTTGTTCAGAGCCATTTTACAGGTGTTTGGAGGGATTTTGGGGAGAGCTTAAGCAAGTCCCTGCTTTCCAGCAGCCATCTAGGCTCTGCCCCCCATTAATGAATCTACTCCTCTATTTCTTAACCAGTAACAAAGAATTTTGATGAATGCTGCTTTATAATACAATTAAGATCTGGTATGGCTAGGCCACATTCCCTAGCATTTCTTTTCATTAATTTCCTTGATATGCTAGACCTGTTGTTCCTCCAGAGGAATTTTGATATTGTTTTTTTCTAGCTCTATAAAATACTTTTTTGATAGTTTGATTGGTATGGCACTGAATAAGTAAATTAATTAGGTAGACTTGTCATTTTTATTGTATTAGTTCAGCCTACCCATGAACAACTGATGTTTTTTCCAATTATTCAGATTTGACTTTATTTGTGTGAAGTGTTTTATAATTTTGTTCATATGTTTCCTAGGTATGTGTGTTGATTTTAAATCACACAAGTTTTCATGAAGGTGATATTAATTTAGCTCAGCCTTAATAAAGGCTGGTAATGTTTGGATATGTGATAAGGAAAATTGGTGATACTCCAAGAATGTGGAGTACCATGAATTAAGATATAAAGTTGTGAATAAATGTGGTATGTGAGCATATTGAACTAACAGAATATACCAAATGGTATTAAAAAAGACAAAAAAATCCACAAAATAGAACTACTTAAAAAGCAGAATTGGTCAAATGGAAAAAAAAGCTAAAAAAATCATTAAAGAGAAAAATTCCTTAAGAATCAGAATTCAACAAATGGTAAAGGGAGTGCAAAAGCTCACTGAAGAAAATAATTCCTTAAAAATTAGAATAGATAAGTGGAAGCTAGTGATTCCCTGAGACATCAAGAAAAAAATAAAACAATCAAAACATGAAAAATAGGTGTGAAATATCTTATTGGAAAAACAATTGAACTGTTAAATAAATTAAGTAGAGATAAGTTATGAATTATTGCACTATATGAAAGGAATGATTTTTTAAAAGAGCCTAGACATCATATTTCAATAATTTATCAAGGAAAACTGTTTATCAAGTCAAATTTATCAAGGATACCCCTAAGATCCCAGAACATGAGAGAAAAATAGAAATTGAAAGAATTCACCAATCACTTCCTGAAAGAGATCCCAAAATGAAAACTCTCAGGAATATTATAGCTAAATTTCAGAACTCACTGGTATAAGAGAAAATATTACAAGAACCCAGAGAAAATAATTCAAGTATCATGGAGTCACAGTCAGGATAACATGAAATCCCATAGCTTCCACACTAAATATTAGGTGGCTTGGTATATAACATTCTGGAGGGCAAGGGAGCTAAGATTACAACCAAGAATCACCTATCCAGCAGAACTGAGTTTAATCCTTATGGGGAAAATGGATATTTAATGAAATAGAAAGATTTCAAGTATTCCTGATGAAAAGATCAGAGCTGAAGAGATAATTTGATTTCCAAATACAAGACTCAAGAGAAGGATAAAAAGGTAAGCAGGAAAGGGAAATCATAAGGGACTTAATAAGGATGTTTACAAAAATATAAATTTCCCAGATTAACAGAAGAGAAATAGAATACTTTAATAATGTATCCTAGAAAAAGATATTAAACAAACCATCAGTGTACTTCCTAAGGAAAATAAATCATCGGAACTAGATGGATTCACAAGTGAATTCAATCAAGCATTTAAAGAATAATCCCAATACTAACATAACCTATTTGCAAAAATTTGGCAAAGAAGTTCTACAAAATTCCTTTTATAACACAAATATGGTGCTGATATCTAAACCAGGAAGAGTAAAAATAGAGACTAATTTCCCTAACAAATATCAAAGGAAAAAAATGAAATAAAATAGTAGCAAGGAGATCACAGCAATATATCACAAAGATTATATGCTATGACTAGTTAGGCTTCATTGCAGGAATGCAAGGTTGTTTCAATATTAGGAAAACTATCTCCACTATTGACCAAATCAATAAAAAAACCAACAAAAGTATATGATTATTTTAAGAGGTGCAGAAATAATTGAATAGAATGCAATATTCATTCATAATAAAAACACTAGAGAACAAAGGAGTAAAATGGAGATTTTCTTAAAAAGATAAGAAGTTGGGGGGCAGAGCAAAGATGGCAACTGGAAAGCAGGGACTTGCTTAAACTCTCCCCCAGGTCCCTCCAAACTCCTATAAAAATGGTTCTGAACAAATTCTAGAGCTGCAGAAAGCAAGGGACAGCCCAGATGGTCGCTGGGAAGGGTCTATCCCATGGAGCTGGGAGCAAAGTGGAGCAGCGCCCAACTTGAGCCACAGAAGGCCCAACCAGACTGGGAGCCAGGTAGAACAGGCCGTAGTGCCCTGAATCAGTGAGCTGTGGCAGTCACCAAACTTCTCAACCCACAAACGCCAAAGGAAACAGAGCAGGTTAGTAGGAAAAGCTACTGGGACAGAGGGAAAGGAGTTTAGGGTCGGCCACCACCCCTGGGACAGTGGAGGTGGGGCAGCTCTGAGGCTGCATCCAGAGCAACAGCTGCAGTTGCTTCTAGCCCCAGGCCCACCTGGTGGGAGAAATTAAGCAGCAGATTAGAGCAGGGGTGCAAAGCCTGCTTTTTTCCTGTCTGGATCTGGCAGTTCACTGGGGAGAAGGAGCGCTGGTGGGGCAGAGCTTGCTGTGTAGAAGTAGCTCTGAAAACAGCATCGCAGCCCCTCAAGCTTGGGACAAAATACTTTCTACTCTACAAGCAGTCATATCCCAACAAAAAGCTCGAGTCTAGTAGTTGGCTGGGAACATGAACAGACAGCAAAAACAGTCTCAGATTCAGACTCAGACTTTGGAATCTTTTCTTGGTGACAAAGAAGACCAAAACATACAGTCAGAAAGAGTCAACAAAGTCAAAGAGCCTACATCAAAAGCTTCCAAGAAAAATACAAATTGGGCTTAGGCCATGGAAGAGCTCAAAAAGCATTTGGAAAAGCAAGTAAGAGAAGTTGAGGAAAAATTGGGAAGAGAAATGAGAAGGATGCAAGAAAACCATGAAAAACAAGTCAATGACTTGCAAAAGCACACCCCAAAAATACTGAAGAAAATAACAATGAGAAATCAATATAATATAAAACAGAACCAAAGGAACGAAAAAAAAAATGGAAGACAATGTCAAATATCTCACTGGAAAAACCACTGACCTGGAAAATAGATCCTTGAGAGACAGTTTAAAAATTGTTGGACTACCTGAAAACCATGATGAAAAAAAGAGTCTAGACATCATCTTTCAAGAAATTATCAAGGAAAACTGCCCTGATATTCTAGAGCCAGAGGGTAAAATAGGAATTGAAAGAATCCACTGATCGCCTCCTGAAAAAGATCCCAAAAAGAAAACTCCTAGGAATATTGTTGCCAAATTCCAGAGTTCCCAGATCAAGGAGAAAATACTGCAAGCAACCAGAAAGAAACAATTTGAATATTGTGGAAACACAATCAGGATAACAAAAAATCTAGCAGCTTCTACATTAAGGGATCAATGGGCTTGGAATATGATATTCCAGAGGTCAATGGAGCTGGGACTAAAACCAAGAACACCTACCCAGCGAAACTCAGTATCATGCTCCAAGGCAAAATATGGATTTTCAATAAAATAGAGGACTTTCAATCTTTCTCAATGAAAAGACCAGAGCTGAACAAAAAGTTTGACTTTCAAACATAAGAATCAAAAGAAGCATGAAAATGCAAACCAGAAAGAGAAATCATAAGGGACTTAGTAAAGTTGAACTGTTTTGTTTACATTCCTACATGGAAAGATGATATGTGTAATTCATGAGACTTCAGTATTAGGGTAGCTGAAGGGAATACACACACACACACACACACACACACACACACACATACATATGATGATTACTTGGACAATTTTAGAGAATCAACTAAAAAGCTAGCTGAAATTATTAACAATTTAGTGAAGTTGCAGGATGCAAAATAAACCTGTATAAAACATCAGCATTTCTATATATTACCAAAAGAGCAGAGCAGGAAGAGATAGAAAGAGAAATTCCATTTAAAATAGTTGTAGACAATATAAAGTCCTTGGGAGTCGACCTACCAAGACAAACCCAGAAACTAAATGAAAACAATTACAGAACACTTTTAATGCAAGTAGAGTCAAATATAAACAATTGAAAATATATTAATTGCTCATGGGTAGGAATATATTAAGTATATAATATACAGTAATAAATTACCAGTCTGCTATAATCTTTGATAAACTCAAAAATTCAAGCCTTTGGGACAAGAACTCACTATTTGTCAAAAAGTGCTGGGAAAACTAAGCATCAACCAACATCTCATACCATATACCAAGATAAGGTCAAAATACATGATCTACATGTAAATGGTGATACCATAAGCAAATTAGGAGAACATGGAATGGTTTATTCATTAGATCTATGAATAAGGGACAAATTTATGAACAGATAAGAAATGGAAAGCATTATGGGATATAAAGAAGATAATTTTGATTACATTAAATTTAAAATTTTTTCACAAGCAAAACCAATGTAGCCACAGTAAGAAGAAATAAAGAAAGAATACTGGAGAGGGGGAACTTACAGTAAATTTCTCTGATAAATGTATCATTTTTTCAAAAATGCAGAGAACTGATTCAAATTTATTAGAATATAAGTCATTGTCCAGTTGATAAATGGTCAAAGACAACAAGCAGCACACATGTATAAGCTATATCAAATTGGTTGCCTTCTAAATGTGGGAGGAAGGCAACGAGACAATATGGAGCTCAGTATAAAAAAAGTTAAATATTTTAAATTTATTTGGTAATTTTTTATAAAAATAAATTAAAATGGTGTTAAAACATAGCAAAAAATAAATATAAGAAAATATAACAGAGGAAACCAGAACTCTTAAAGAAAAAAAAATAAAAAGAAAACCAAATCAGTGTTTGAGAATGTTAGCTATTTAATTATAGTTTCTGAATGGAGGATTAAAAACTAAAACACCAAAAAATGCAGAAAGGTAGCATGAAATAATAAAGCAAAATCCTAATTGGTATAATAATTGAAGGATCTACAAATAAAAATACCTAGCTTTGAAAACAAAACTTGGTTATAAAATGAGTCTAATTAACCAATCAGAAAATTATTATGCAAAGATCTTGAAAAGCATAATTCAAGGTATCATGACACAAAATTTTATAGAAACATTCCTATTTGACAAAAAGGAATAGAATCATGGATTATGCCACAGGATTTATCAGAGAAGATTCTCATATTTAATTCATTAATAAATCTAGTCAATTTTAAAACTTCAAGGTTAAAAAATGAACTGTGCAAGCTACCAGGATGATGTCGTTTAATTATCAAAGGATACCCACTTGAATAACATCATACTCCCCACTGATGATGAAAAACTAAAGAAAAGGCTAGAAAAAATGTCAAGAAAAAAAGAGAAATACCTCAGATTCACAGATAACATTTTGTGAATCTGAGATTATTGCTATATGAAAAAGACCAACTTAAAAATATATCTCCTATTATTCCTCTTGAGAATACACAGAAATGAACAACGTCTTTGAAATTCGAACTGAGAGGTAAATTACTTTAATAAAGGTAAACAACATCTATTTCATGTAAATGGTAGGACAGATGACTATTCACTTTACCTATCACAAGAAGAAGAAAAGACTTGCTTAGAAGGTTCAACATGTCTAAGGGTCACTGAGGAATAAAAGAGAGAACTGCAGTGGTTTATCCCCATGGACATTGTGAGATAGAAATAGTCTAAAGGAAGGATAGAGAGGGGAAGGGGAAGACATGATTTAATATTCCTTTAAATTGCAATACTACTGGCAAAAGTCATTCAAACAAAGATGTGGAAGGATTGGGAAAAGGGGGTATATGAATTGTAGTCTGGGCTCATAAAGGGAATTGTTTAAAAAAGTTATAACAAGAAAAGTAGAATCAATGAATCAAACTAGGTTGAATGAGGGGAATGAGGTAATAATCATTGAGAGCATGGAGTAAGGGATTGAATTTCAAATAAAATAAGCTGCAGGTACTTAGCCATCAATAGATCAATGGTCAAAGGATATGAACAAATAGTTCTTAAAAGATGATATACACACACTCACCAACCACAAGACATTACTCAAAAATCAATAATAACAGATATATAAATTAAAACAACTCTGAGGCTTCAATTCACAACCATTTTATTTTGTTTGAAATTCAATCTCCCTCTCCATGCTCTTACATGGAAACCCATGAAATAAACTAAGGAAGCAGAGGGGTGTATATTCAAGTAAGCATGAGTGATGGGAGGGGAAAAAAGCAGAAGTTCCAAGAACATTTGTGTCTTCCCTATGTGGTCAACATGCATGTCTTTCCTAATAATTCACAGAAACTATAGCATTCTCTCCAGTCTCATAAATGTTTAGAAATCTTATATCTCTTTCCCAGATATGAGGTACAGTCCTACATATCCATATTCAAAGACCACCTAAATAGCAGAAACAGGAGAGTGACCACAAAGAATGTGTACTATTACACTTTGTTTCCAGTTGCTAATTTTCAAGCTTGTCATTTTCTGAAGTTATCTTAAGTTTCATTTACTCATAAGACTAGATTTCTGCAGTCAACTTTTTCCTTCATCCATCTGAAGTTCTCTTACTGTTCAGTGTATCACTCATTTGCATCATCATTTTTTTCCCAGTAGGGGAAAAAGAAAAAAAATCTCCCTTGATTTCTGACTTGTTTCTGGCTCCTCAAAATATATCTTTTAAAAAATTAAAATTAAAAATTAAATTTAAAAAATTCTTTTAAAAAAATGGAAAAATTTCCTGAGGGTTTGCTCTGCTCTCTATCTTCCTCTTTTCCTTTCCATTATCTGATTTGCTTATATTTTGAAAGCAAAATCTGCAGTAGTACTGGTCCCATTGGCTCCATTCTGTTAGAAGGAGTCTCTGTATGCTTATGTCCTGAGGCTAAACTGCCTCCCCTTGTGATCAGACAGGGTCTCTGCTTCCCTCTTATTTTCTTTTCACTATGCTTCAGGGAATTTTATTTTAATCAGAAAGTATACTTCTCATCTGGAGCTAAACAAATCTAGATACAGTGAGTTAAAATAGATAAGCAAAATAGAAATGCACCCAGGTCCATATTATCACTTTAAAGGCAAAATAGAGCTTGCTCTTTTTCAGATGACAGATGCATATTGTACACACACAAATGTGTGCTTTTTAAAAAATTAGATACAGAATCAAGTGTATTTGAAATAAAAATATTGCAAATGCATGTAGAATTGTATTTGAAAATATAGAAGCAGGTTAAATGCTTGGTGGGCAGAAATGGGGATAGAGGGGTGGGAATATGTAGGCCATTGCTTAGAACTTGGAAACTTAATGACATGCAAGGAAGTATGGCAGAAGAATCTATGGGACCTGTGTGTCAGTTTCACTCTATTTCTAAATTGATTCCAGATTACTTCCTGTCTTGATTCATATCCAGAAGTCCATTTGCAAGTAGACATACCCCTAAAGATTCTTTTTCAAAGAAACACAGCAAATCCACTCTGTCAGCCAATTAAATTCTGTTTTTCTTTAAAATTCTGAAAATCTTATTTCCTGCAAGCTTTTAGTAAGGGAGAGTAAGGGAGAGATACATTGCTTGATTTTTCTATTTTTTTCTACTGATGTCATTTTGTGTTGTGTTTTTTTATTCTTTTCAGTGGTTCACAGCTTTGAAAGGTATGTAAATGAGCTTAATCTAACCTAGAGAAAGTCACAGAAAACTAGAATTTGAAAGGGATGCCTTAGAAATCATGATGTCTCAAATTTTAGCACTGACCTTGGAGACCATGGAATTCAATCACTTCACTTTACAAATAAGGAAACTGAGGTCCAAATAAGGGAAATAACTTGCCCAAAGGTTGAGTTTATTATAGGCCTTGCTAGAGCTTGGATCCATGCTTTCGGACTTCAAATCCAGGACTCTACTTAATGTCAAGATTCTGTTAATTTTATATCTGATTTAAGAAGTAATGTGCTGCTATTGCCCCCACCTTCCCAAATATATTAGGAAGGCAGAATTTATGATTTCAAAGAGAATTTCATATGTGCCTGAAAGGTTCAGAACTGCAGGATATAAGGAATTCTCTAGGTAGAAGACAGGAGAACTAAAGCATGTATTTACACTCCACAGTAACAGGCCCACAAACCAGCATCTCCATTTTGATATTTTGATCAAAAGTTTCCAGGCCCAATAAGTCTGCCTCACAAGAGTAACCAGGAGGCCACAGAGAAGCGAGATGATATAAGGCAAAATCATATACATGCTTCCCCTCTACGGTAAGAAGATTACCCACTGGCCTCCATTCCTTACTCAGCACTCCTCACTCCACGTGGGTCAGTTCTGCTACTGGCAGCTCAGCTTCAGCTGTAGGCATCTCTGGCTCCAACTGGAGAAGGAAAAAGGGGTCTTCAAGCTGTCCTCTCCCCTCTTATAGAGTTTTTTATATCCTCAAGCACTGCCTGAATGATCAGGGCCGATTGGTTCTTGAATTGGCCCCTCCCCCTAGCGTAGACCAGGTTAACCCCCAATAGGGCATGGCTCTGGAGTTAACACCTCCCTTCAGCCAGCCCCATGACTCATCACACAGGAAGTTCTCTGCTTCCTGGAAGAGAAGCAGCAGCAACCAGCAGGCTCAATGAGGTAAGCAGAGTCACTCAAGAAAAACAAAGGCCACTCTGGCCACAGCAAATGAAGGCACAAGGCAATGAAATAAAAAGCAATGCCTTACTAAATACTATTGGAATAAATTTGCATTTCCTTCCAACCACAAGAAGTTGTTAAAGCCATCTTTCACCTATACCTTCTGTTCCTTATAGCCTTGCTATTTTCCTAGAGTAATCAATGCTGTTTTATTATAGCATGATTGGCTGTCACTACTCCACCTGTGGAGAAATAACAATCATAAATTGCTAATGACCAAAATCTGTACTGCAATACTCTCTGCTTTCATAGAGGTTAAATATTTGTCTTGAATGTAATGCTGAACTGATCATTTAGGGATAAGACTGAACCTATTTTTAACTGGTATAGAGAACTCCTGGATGAACTGCCTTTATAGATGCAACTTGGTTCCTTTTTTCCAATTTATAGTTTTAGGGATTTGCATTTGACACTGAGAAATTAAATTACTTGCCAAGGTCCCAACAACCATATATTATGTCAGGACTTAAATCCAAGTCTTCCTGGCTATCTAAGAGACCAATTTATCTACTACTCCAGGCTGCCTTTCTAAGCAGATCAAAATCCTTACCCCCTAGCAAAGTGACTACCACATGGTAGGTGCTTAATGAGCAGTTGATGATTGATTATTTCATTAATTGTTACAAACATTTATGTAATTTCTTAATGATTTTTTTGGATTTTTTTTTATTTAAGTGGCAATATTTTAGACAGAGAGAGAATTTGAATTGTCTTTGCAATTCAAGTCAAGGAATATTGGTATTCCCTTCAATTAATAAAACATGACTCAATATCATGCTACTTTTTGTTTTAAAAGTGTTTCATTTCTCATTTACTCTGCGACTTATTAGAGCCTACTTACTATTTATTGTGATATTTATTTGGTTAAGATTTTAGAAACTTTTTCCTAAAACTGAACTGTTTGGGTTTTCAAAAAATAATATAGTAAACTTTTTCTTTAATTTTTGCAAATCGATTATGTTGCTTTTGAAAACAAATAATGGAAAAGAATCAGATAGATTCTGCCTCTAAAGACAACTCAGTGGACTTCATGGTCAGGGAAGATGAAATCATTAGTCTTGCAACAAACAATATAAATGAAATAGATGAACATTTACAAAAATATAAATTGCCCTGATTAAAAGAAAAGGAAATAATCTCATTTCAGAAAAATAACATTGAAGAAGCCATTAATTAACTCCTTAAGAAGAGCTCTCCAGGGTCAGATGGATTTATAAGAGAATTCTATTAAACATTTAAGCAATAATTAATTCCAATAATATATAAACTATTTGTAAAAATAGGATAGGAAGGAGTCCTACCAAATTACTTTTATGACACAAGTATGGTGAGGATACATAAATCACAAAGAACCAAAACAGAAAAAGAAAATTATAGACCAATTTCCCTAATGAATATTGATGGAAAAATTTTAAAGAAAATATTAGCAAAGAGATAATACCAATTTAACACACATTGATAATACTCTATGACAAGCTGGGATTTATCTCAGGAATGCAAGACTAGTTCATTATGGGGAAAGTTATAATAAAAATTGACCATATCAATAATGAAGCCAACAGAGATTATATGATTTTCTCAATAGATGCAGAAAAAGATTTTGAAAAAAACACAACACCCATTCCTATTAAAATACTAGAGAGCATAGGAATAAGTGGAGCCTTTCTTAAAACAATAAGTAGGATCTATCTAAAACCATCAGCAAGCATTATTCACAGTGGCAGAAAACTAGTTTTCCCAGTAAGATCACAGGTGAAACAGGTATGCCCATTATCATGAAAAATATTAAGTACTGTGCTAGAAATGTTAGCTTTAGCAATAAGAGAAATAAAAGAAATTGAAGGATTTAGAATAGTCAATGAGTAGACAAAACAATCACTCTTTGCAGATAACATGATGGTATGCTTAGAGAATTCTAGAGAATCAATAAAAAAATTCTTCAAATAATTAACAACTTTAGTAAAATCTCAGGATACAAAATAAATCTACATAAAAAATCAGCATTTCTATATATTACTAACAAAGCTCAGCAACAAGAGGTAGAAAGAGGAATTCAATTTAAAATAACTGTAGACAATATAAAATATTTTGGAGTCCACTTGCCAAGACAAACCCAGGAACTATATTAACACAACTGAAAAATACTTTTCACACAAAATCAGATCCAAAGAATTGGAAAAATATCAGTTGTTCATGGGTTGGCTGAACTAATATGATGAAAATGACAATTCTACCTAAATTCATTTACTTATTCAGTGCCATGTCAATCAAACTACCAAAAATTGTTGTATAGAGCTAGACAAATAATAACTAAATTTATCTAGAAATAAAGAAGGTCAAGAATATCAAGGTAATCATTAAAAAATGAAAAGGAAGGTGGCCTAGGCATACCAGATCTAAAACTATATTATAATGCAGCAGTCATAAATAATTATTTGTTACTATCTAAGAAATATAGTGGCGGATCAGTAAAATAGGTTAGGTAAATGAGACACAGTAGTAAACTAATACAGCAAACCTAAAGACATGAGCTTCTAGGATAAGAACTCACTATTTGATAAAAAAAAAACTTATGGGGAAACTGGAAAATAGTATGGCAAAACTAGGCATAGACAAAAATCTCACACTGTATACTCAGATAAGGTAGAAATGGGTACATGATGCAGACATAAAGGGTGGTACCATAAGCTAATTTGGAGAACAAAGAATAGTTTACTTGTCAGATCTATGGAGAAGGGAAGAATTTATGACCCAACAAGAGCTGTAAAACACTATAAAAGCAAAATAGATAATTTTGATTAAATTAAATTTAAAAAGGTTTTGTACAAACAAAACAATTGCAACCTAGATTAGAAGGGCATCAGAAAGCTGGGAAACAATTTTGACAGCATGTGTTTCTGATAGAGGCCTAATTTCTCAAATATATAGAGAACTGAGGCAAATTTATAAGAATACAAGCCGTTCCTCAATTGATAAATGGTCAAATGATATGAACAGGCAGTTTCTAGATGAAGACATGAAAGCTATCTATAGTCATATAAAAAAGTCTAAATTACTACTGATTAAGAAATGAAAATTAAAACAACTCTGAGGTACCATATCACACTTCTCAGATTGGCTAATATGACAGAAAAGAAAATGATAAATGTTGGAGAAGATGTTGTAAAACTGGGACACTAATGCATTGTTGATAAAGTTATGAACAGATCTAACCATTCCAGAGAACAATTTGGAACTCTGCCAAATGGCCATTCTAGCTTTGTATACCCTTTGATTTAACAATACCAATAATAGGTCTGTATTCCAGAGAGATCATGAAAGGGGGAAAAGGATCTACAAGTACAAACATGTGGATAGCAGCACTTTTGTGGTGTCAAAGAATTGGAAATTGAAGGAATGTTCATCAAATAGGGAATGGCTAAACAAATTGTGGTATGTGAATGTGATGGAGTGCTATTGTGGTATAATAAATGATGAGCAGGTGGATTTCAGAAAAAAAAAACCTAGAAAGACTTACCATATTTCCCCATGTATAAGAAACATCTTAATTTTGGGTCTGGAAATTTGAAAAAAAAATGTATTGCATAAAGTTATTGGACTCAAGTTTTATTCATCATAAAATTCATACAATGATACTGTGAAATTCAAGGACCTTCTGCTCATAACTTTCAGGCATCTTTTGGGCAGGTCTGGTGCATGTATGCATGCTTAGTCCATTCCATTTCATGAACCTCAAGCACCAATTGTGTCCTCCTTTGAAATCAGTACCTTCTTTTTCATCAGCAATTCTTGCCTCATGCTGAACGACCTCTATGGACACAGGAATTTCAATTGCCCTTTACTCTTCAATCCATATCTTCAATTCCCTCTCTAAATTAGGCCATTTTGCTGACTTGCCTCTCATGGCCTTCTTCTGCTGTGGCATTTCCCTTTTTTTTATTTTACCTCCTCTCCCTATCTACCCTCCCTTCTATCATTCCCCCCCTTTTTTATCTCCTTCCTCCTTCTTTCCTGTGGGGTAAGATACCCTATTGAGTGTGTATCTTATTCCCTCCTCAGGTCAAATCTGATGAGAGCAAGATTCACTCATTCCCCCTCACCTGCCCCATCTTCCTTTCCTACAGAACTGCTTTTCCTTGCCACTTTTATTTGTGAGTTAATTTACCCCATTCTATCTCTCCCTTTCTACCTCTCTCAATATATTCTTCTCTCATCCCTTAATTTGATTTTATTTTTTTAGATATCATCCCTTCATTTTCAACTCACCCTGTACCCTCTGTCTCTCTGTCTCTGTCTCTCTGTCTCTGTCTCTCTGTCTCTCTCTCTCTGTCTCTCTCTCTCTCTGTCTCTCTCTCTCTCTCTATGTATATATATATATATATATATATATATATATGTGTGTGTGTGTGTGTGTTTGTGTGTGTGTGTGTGTATGTGTGTGTGTGTGTGTATTCTCTTCAGCTACCCTAATACTGAGGTCTCATGAATTATACACATCATCTTTCCATGTAGGAATGTAAACAAAACAGTTCAACTTTACTAAGTCCCTTATGATTTCTCTTTCTTGTTTACCTTTTCATGCTTCTCTTGATTCTTCTGTTTGAAAGTCAAATTTTCTATTCAGCTCTGATATTTTCACTGAGAAAGCTTGAAGTTCCTCTATTTTATTGAAAATCCATATTTTGTCTTGGAACGTGATACTCAGTTTTGCTGGGTAGGTGATTCTTGGTTTTAATCCTAGCTCCATTGACCCTTGAGCTTTTTGTTGAGGTATGACTGCTTGTAGAGTAGAGAGTACTTTGTCCCAAGCTTGAGGGGTTGTGCTGTTGTTTTCAGAGCTATTTCAACACAGCAAGCCCTGCCACACCAGCGCTCCTCCTCCCCCAAGAACTGCCAACCAGGACGTGACTCAGATCTAAGGAGCTCTGTACTCCTGCTCTGATCTGCCACTTAATTCCTCCCACCAGGTGGGCCTGGGCCTGGAACCAACTGCAGCTGTAGCTCTAGAAGCAGCCTCAGGGGCAGTCGCCCATAGCAAACTCCTTTCACTCAGTCCCTGAAGTTTTTCCCACTAACCATCTCTGTTGTCTTTGGTGTTTGTGGGTAGAGAAGTCTGGTAACTGCCACAGCTCACTGATTCAGGGCACTATGGCCTGTTCTGCCCAGCTCCTGTTCTGGTTGGCCTGGGTGCGGCCCACGCTGGGCTCTGCTCTCCTCAGCTCCCAGCTCCGTGTGCAATAGACCTTACCCAGGGACCATCCAGGCTGTCCTGGGCTGGAGTCCTCCTTTCCTGTGCTATTTCATGGGTTCTGCAGTTGTAGAATTTGTTCAGATCCATTTTTTATAGGAGTTTGCCGGGTCCTGGGTGAGAGCTTTAAACAAGTCGCTGCTTTCCACCAGGCATTTGGCTCCGCCCCCCTGCCATGGCGTTTTCAGTGGAGTTTCTTCTTCCCACAGGCAATCTCAGATTGTTTTCTCAGTTGGAGGAGGACCAAACTTACGTTCAGCACCATAATTGCCATTTACTGTTGCAAACTCTATCATTTTTAACTTGAATTCAGCACTGTACGAAAATCTTTTCTGAGTCATTTCTGGGCAGAACGTGGCAAAACATAACCTAATATACCAGTAACAAATGCAAAACAATGAGAGCAAAGACAACAAGTGTGAAAAAGTGGGAAATGCAACTAAATAAATCTACAACCATTGTATAAGACGCACCCGGTTTTTAGACCCCAAATTTTTCAAAAAAAAAAAAAGGTGTATCTTATACATGGGGAAATAAGGTACACGAATTGACGCTGAGTGAAGTGAGCAAAACCAGGAGAATGTTGTACACAGTAACTGTAACACTGTGAAATGATCAACTATAATTGACTTTACTCTTCTCTGCAATACAATGGTCCAAAACAACTCCAAAGGACCCATGACCAAAAATGCCAGTGACATCCAGAGAAAGAAGTATGGCATTTGGATGCAAATCAAAGCATATTATTTTCACATTTGTGTGTGTTCTTTCCCTTTTTTCCTGTTTCTTCTTTCACCACATGACTAATGTAGAAATATGTTTCTATGATTGAACATATGTAACCTACATCAAATTGCCTACCATTTTTGGAATACGGGAGGTGAGGGAGGGAGGGAGAAAAATGTGAAATGCAAAATCTTATAAAATCAGTGTTGGAAACTATCTTTACATTTAATGGGAAAAAATAAAATACTGTTTACAAAAGAAGAATGACTGAGCAAATAAGTTATTTTGTCTATTATGAATACTCAAATTGAACTATAAAGGATATATGAGGAAGGGTGCTATGAAAGAAATGATAAATAGAATTATGTGACAAAGCAAATGATGTTACACACATGCCCACACACACACAGACACGCACAAATGTGTTTGTGTGTATATATCTAACAGTAGTCATCTCTAGGGTGGGAGGAGGTAAGAAAAAAATGACATAATAACTGTCATATATTTGAATGGAATAACAAGTTGTGCACAGTATATTTACAGTTTCATTGTACAATTGTGGTTTTTATTTTACTGTGTTATGTAAATGTTTGTTTTACTCCATACATTAGAAATAATATTTAAAAAGAAAGAAAAGAAACATAAACAATAAAATATGTATATCATTTGTATTATATAATATAAGCAATTATTTGTGAAAGTAGGATGTAATAGACAATCTTTGGTCCATATGAGATTACCTTGATGTGAGGTCACATGTGTATGTATGTGTATGTGTGTGGAAGAGAGACAGACAGAAAGACAGACACACAGAGGGACAGATAGAAAACTTAATGGATGAGTGATATTAGTCACTCCTCTGCTAACCATACAACCATCCTTGTAGCCATCGTTACCTATGGTGAAGGAAAGTAACCACTACAATCCTTGTTCCTCTATCCTGCAGTAGAGGAGGGAAGGAAAAAGAAAACACCTCCAACTTCAATGAAAAAAGAAACTGAAGCAAAATATTTTTGACTTCCTGTTGACCAAGGAAATAATAGAATGCAAAAGGAGAGTGAAGAGAGAAAAGAGTGAATGAAGAGACAAGACTCTTCTATTCCACCTGTAGGGAAAGAATGGAAATAGATCAATGCCAAGAGAAATACCCTAGGAAACATCTTAACCCAGCCTCATATCAACAATTCAGAAACACTCTCTCAAAAATCCTTTCTTTTTGATAGGCAATCATAGTCCCAAGGCCCTCACTATTTTGTAGGACTCAACAGAGAACCATTTCAATTTCCTTCCCAGCTCTTAGCTTTGATGTCTGCAATTTACATTTCATTCTATTTCAAACCATTGTTCTCCATCATCACTCAACATAATGAGAATGCAGTGCCATGAAGTATCTACATTTATGATCTTGTATTCATTTAATTTTAATTCATGTCAAATCAACATTTATTAAGTGTTTACACTGTGTGGAGAATTCTAATAGGTGCTGGGTGAGATACAAAATGTAGATGACATGTAGCCTATCTTCATGGTGTTCACAATCTAGGAGAGGGATTTGACATGCATATAAATAATAATAATAATATAAAATAATACATAAGCACATGAAGAAAGGCAGTGTTGTACAGTAAATAAAGGAAAGACCTTGGAATAAGACTACCTGGGTTCAAGTCCATCCTGCCTTTGTTACATAGGAACTAGGTTACCCTTGGCAAGTAATTTAGCCCTTCAGTGCCCCAGACAATAATTTAAGACTATACTTGTGGTTGATGGGGTCATTCTCATTAGTGGAAATCATATCAGGACTTATCTGTAAAACTGAAATTATACATCTGGAATAAAAGGGGAAAATAAATATTTTGTGGGTCAAATTAGGAAAAGATCAGTTAATATTTAAACTGGTCCTTAAAGAAATGTTTGAATTCAACAAGCAAAGAATGGAGAGGGATTCCAGGTCCAGGAATACAAAGAAAAAAAAGTCCATAGAAAATGAAAAATGCAGGCTAAATGTTGAGGCTAGTGAATAGTCCAATTTGGAGAAAGTATTGAATTTAGTAGTTTGCTAGAAAGCTAAAAAGATCCATTTTGATTATTTTTATTTAATATGGAAGTTATTTAAATTCTTACATTTCCTGTTTTCCCATCCACTCTCTGTTTCTTACTTTTTAGTCTTTCTATAGTTAGCAAGTGCACATACTATTATTACAAATTTTGAAATATGGCTTTAGTTCACTCATTAAGTCCCAGCCCTGCATTTCTCTTACTATGATATACAGCTTTGCATGTAGAAGACTAGTATTTATTAGGCTGCTTATTTCTTCCTGTATACTTTATCTATAAAAAGGACATGCTGACTCAACTTGAGTCAGCAGTATAATTTTACAACCATAAAAGCTAAGTAGAAGTATGGTAGAAAGATTCAGGGATGTAATAATCTTTCATTACTCTTTGTTGTAATTGAACATATTTGGAATTCTGGATCCAGTTGTGATGCCTCATTGGAAAAGGGAGAATAACAAATAAGAACTCATTCAAAGAAGGTGAAGGGGCATCTTGAATATGATATTATATGTGCTCTAATTGGCCCTGGAAGACAAAACTAAGGATAAGGTGGGTGCAAGTTATAGGGTGGAAGATTTTGGCCCAACATCAAACCAAAAGTTGCCCAATAGAGAAGTCTTAAACTAGAATATGAGTTTCTTAAGAGCAGTACTGTCATATATTTCTTTGTATCCCTAGCATTTAACAGAGTGCCTGGAACCTAGTAGACACTTAATAAATGTTTATTGACTGAATGATTTAATGCTTTCTGTGTCAATGGTAGAGCCTCAGACAGAGGCTAAAATTCCATTTGGAGTGGGGAAGGTAGAATTTCTTTTTAATTAGATTGGGGAAAAAGATTTGCCTACATGACCCCGAGATCATTTTCAGATCCATGAGTATATGAATCTGTATTTCTTTAAGTATCACCTCTGAAACGCGACTGGTCTTGGGTTTTGTTGTTGTTGTTTCTACTGTTGTTGTTTTTAAAAGAACATATTCCTCTCCACAAAACAATATTCAAAACATTTTTTCAGTGCAAAATCATGTCATCTTCATACAGAATTCTAAAGTAATTTTTGTACAGTGATTCCAAAGGAGTAAGTGGGAAGTAAATTTGATAAACTTCAGAAGTACAGGATGGCACAGGATAGATCCAATAGGAGGAAAAGATGCAAGCAAAGGGGAATGGATATAAAATAAGCCCAAAGAAAGACCTGAAAAGGTACAAGTCATAACTAAATAGAAAAATGGGGGAGTAGCTGACTAGTGAAGATGCAAGCAGACAAAAATGAAAGGAAAAGCTGAAGTCTGAGGTTCACTTAGAGGTAAAAAAGATGAAGCAAAAGAAAACTAGATGAAAGCAACCCAAAGCTTACTGGAAATGAAAAATAAGAGGCAGAGAGAATGGCCAGAAACAAAACTCGTGGAATGTCTCAAAATGTGGACTCCTATCCATATAACAGGAGGAATAAGAAGAACAGGAATTTCATTAATATAGTTTAAACAGTTATAGCTTAAACAGGTACATGGTTCTCAAGGGGGAACAAAAAGTTCAACATTACTCTCCTTGATCACCATCTGAGAAAACCTAAATATCATGTAGCATGATATTTAGGAAGTGTTTTCTCTCTTCTCTCCACTCACGCCATCACCCTGCTTACTGTATTTCAGACTCTCATCACTTATCACATAGACAACTGACTTAATCTCCTTACTCAGCTTTTTGCTTCCAATTTCTCCAACCTGTCTCCCAAAGAACTATGAAATGAATATTCCTAAAATACAAACATGACCATGTCACCCAATCCCAAAACTTTATCAAAAATGCCCCTAAACCTCCAATGACTCTATATTGCCTTGAGGATAAAATATCAGTTCACTTGTTTGACTGTTAAACCTTATTCACTTTCCATCTCTGCCCTCTAATGTAACTTTGCTTCTACTCAAGCATAACACAGTACACTCAAATTGACCTACTTGCTGTTAATTATAAGCAATTTACCTCCTACTTCCTTGTCTTTACATAGGTCAAGTCATATCAACAGGCATTTACTAAGCATCTACTAAATGTGGTAGGCATTGTACATAGTTTCCTTCCCAGGTGCCAGCTGCTAAAGGGGACTTTTCCTAAAATCCTAGTTTCAGGTTCTCTCTTTTTCTGTTTCTGTCACTGTCTCTTTCTCTGAATTACATTTTATTATTGCATTTATTACTTCATGTATTAACTTATCTGTATACATATTGTACTTCCCCATAAAAACTTAGAATACCACCTCCTTAAGAGCAGGGACTATTCTATTATTCTATTTTGGCATTTTTATGTCCAATATCCTACTCAGTGCATTGAATCATAAGAAATCTGCTGAAATGAATTATTCTGAAAATCAGCATTTTATTTTCTTAAGGTGAGCTGTACATTTTTCTTGGTATCCCTTGTTGTTGATGTCACTGGATCCATGGTTTAGAATCCTTGATATTTCACTCTGACTTACTCAGAAACTTCTGGAAATTGTTTAATTTTTTCTACTCTGTAGAATGTTTTGGGTTTTCTTGCTCTTCCTAGCATTTAGCATCTTTCTATGAGTGCCTTGGAGACCCACCCAACCAACCACGACTTTTCAATAATTTCAATATACTTTCACTTACTTTCAGATGATTCTGCTTATATGCTCTCTCTTGTAGGAAAAAGTGATATCAGAATGGCCATGCTACTTATTTTCTCAGCAATGATCTAGTGCCTTCATTGTACTGATAAGCTACTCAGTCTCCACTCTCATGGTTTATGTGCTTAGGAACTACCAAATTGTTTTCATAAAGGAAAGGGAGAACCAGGTTTATAGTAGAAGGATATAATATATAATAAAATCTCATTTCTGAAAAGTCTGCAAAATTCAAGACAAGGTCACTGGGTACCAGAATGATTTTGAGCTATGGTACAGAAGATAAAATATCCTTTCCAAATTCTTACTTTGGGACAATCATTCTTTGTACAGAACTACAAGAGGGTCAGCATAGTAAAAGGAAGTAATAATGATGGTTGTCTGAAATGTCACAAATTGAGCTTTAGAATCTTAGGTAAGCAGAAGAAAAAGGCATTTTAAACCATGTTCAAGATACACCAGAGTTTCTTTATTTATCACTGTATAATTTTGTTGCTCCATAAAACAAAGTGGCTGTCCTATTATTTCTAAAACATGTATTTACTTTCTTCTTTCTTTATCCTAATTGACCTGGTTTCAATTGAACCAGAAAAAAATAGTGTTTATTTTCTGACACTATGTTGTATAACTTTAACTTCTATGTTCCTTGAGACTTTGCTTATGCTAATAATATTCTAAATCTAGTAACCCTAAATTTATGGTGTGGCAAAATTGAATATAATATGAGTTAATAACATGCTACAATAATGCAAAAATTTGCTGTCTTTTTTTAAAGCATCAAGGTACTATAATTTCCTCTAAACCTCTCTTCCACCTATTCTTTTAAGAAGGAATCCTGTGCTGATATAACATAGGCAAAACAACTAAGGTGTGTCTCAAAGGCCTTTCTAATTATTTGACTTCCTGTATTTTAAGTTTCTAATTTGGAAACTGGTCATACCAATCCTTGTCCTACTGCATTATAGTACTCTTATGATCAAAATTTGCAACAAAAATTATCTGAAGATGGTGAGAAACTGAAGACACTGTATAAGTCATTTTTAGTGACTAATTTCTCCTTCTGAGTCTACAAGGCTAATGCAAAGGGGTCCTGAAAGTCTCTGTGGTTTTATGCTCTAATAATTTAAAACAACCATATTAATTATTTTATATTACAATAGTATTGTTTATATTACAATAGCTTGAAATAGCTATTAAAGCTTAAAACAGCACTAAGTCTTTTGAGGTCCCCTTGTGTGTATACATATAAAAGTGAACCTCCCCTGTCCAACTTTCTCCCTTTGTGTCATGCCTCCAGAACAATTGGTGTTGGCTCATTTAGAGTACAAATTGCTTCAGTCTTTATATTTCCAAAGTCATTACCACATAGTACGTTCTTAATAAATGTTTGTTGGTTGGTTGGTATTACAAATGCTTTTTTAAAGTTTTCAATTGTTTTGGAGATATGCACATATCATTTGACCACTTATGAATTGAAGAATTCTACTAGTCATATATTTTGTTATTTCCTTACAAATCTTGGCTATCAGATCCTTATCAAAGATATATATTTTGAATATTTCTATTACTTAGCAATAGCTTCCCTTCTTATCTTAACTGCATTGATTTTGTTCATGGAAAAGGCTTTTGATTTCGTGCAATCAACATTTTTTATTTCATCTATTGTGATCATGCCTAATTCTGGTTTGGTTCAGAATGCTCCCATTTCATTACTGTGAAAGTTAACTAATGTTCCTCGCTTTTAATATTTTAGTGGGGTCTTTAATATTCAGGTTGCATATGCATTTTGGTATTGTAATAGAGGGTGTAAAAATGGATTAAAGCAAATTTCTGGAGAAAAGCTACCCAATATTGCTAACAGTTCTTGCCAAAAGTTGAAGCATATGATTCTCCTGCCCCCACCCCAAGGTTTATAAAATATTAAGTTATTGAGATCAATTGTTTCTACTTTTTCTTTATTAAATTAAATAATATATGTGAAACATTCTGAAAACTACTTATTGCTATGTAAATGTTAGTTATTAACCCTTAAACATTCTGTTTTTACCAATCTACAATGATATTTAAACAAGTACGAAGTAGTTTGGATGTTTTGTACTACTGTTTTGTAGTATAATTTGAAGTATGAAGCTGATGTTATTTATTTATAACTACCATCTTTTAAAATTATTTTCCTTGAGATTTTAGAAATTTTGTTTCTCCAAATGATTTTCATTATTATTGGCTAATTCTATAAAGTCTCCACTTGGCAATTTGCTTGCCAAAGTATTAAACTTCTACACTACTTTAAATAATGTCATAGGTTTTTTTAATTGTTGATGTGGTCCAATCATGAGTAATGAATATTACATTAATTATTATTCCATCATTCACTTATGCATGCATAAATTCATTTATCTTTTTTATTTGCTTATTTATTTATTTAAAATTTGGGAAATCCTAAGTAGGTTTGGAGATAAATAAAGGAAGAAGTTTGTGGAGAGGGAGAGACCAAAGATGAATGAAACAGAAATACTGTTGAAGTTACCTCATAGAAGATGCAACATGGAAGGGGATCAAGGATATAGGTTGAGAATCTTAATAAATAAGGAATCTTAATTTTAATGATGGGAAAGAAAGAGAAGAGACTAGGTTATGAACTGAGAAGTTTTCAGTCATGGAGGAAGAGTGATTTAGAAAGTTTACATCAGATTACTTCAATCTCAGTGAAGTGGAGTGAATGTCATGTGCTTTAAGTTATTGTGTTTGTCATTCATTCTGGAAGATGACCATGACATCAGGGACATGATGACATGACTTGCAGTTGACTTCAATTTGAGTGAGGGAGGGCTGTGCAAGGTCACCAGCCTCACTTTCTCCTCCGGAGCTATCTGGGTCCAATGGCCTGATATACACAAGGATGACTGCTGTAGGGCAAAAGTAGAATTGGAAAAAGAAGAAAAAAACAGAAGGTTTGGACCTGAATCTAGAAGAATGAGATGAGTCAATAAGACTAGAGTAGGAAAGTTACTGGTAGTAGCAATTATTCAGCTTAGTTTATGCAACAGAAATTTGTGCTGGGAAGAAGAACAAAAATTTTGTTAAGTGTGACCTAGGACCTAAATAGCACTCATTACAATTTCTAAGGGGGAAAAATGTCCCTATATTCTCAATTTCAATTTAATATAAAACTTGATAAAATTTAGCATTATACTGATATTTAGATCACTTTTTCTATTCTATTGTGATTCATTAACCATTGTCTATCAATTATGAATCCTTTTTGTCATGTGTAAGACCTTTTAAACCTCTCTTGTATATTTCTTCTATTTTTTTATATTATCACAAAATCTCAGACCTGAACTGACTCTCACAGGTTGCTTTGTCAACCCTGAATTGAAAAAAATAATGAATCCCTTCTCTACTATACCAGGAAAATTGTCATCTAACCTTTGCTTGAAGATCTCTAGTGAGGGGAACCTAGTACCTGCTAAGACAACTCATTCCACCTTTTCATGGTTTAATATTTTTCTGTTTCCTTGTAACTTGTCCACAATCTTCTTGGTTTTCCCTCCTAGGACAAGTCTATTCCATCGTCAACACTTAGGCAGCTAGGTGGTACATTAGATAGAGCAATGAGCCTGGAGATAGTAAGACCCAAGTTAAATCCAACTTCAAACAATTACTAGCTGTGTGATCCTGGACAAGCCACTAGAACTCTATCTGCCTTAGTTTCCTCAAGTGAAAATGGGGAAATAAAACCTAACACATAGTGTTATTGTGATGATCATATGAGATATAAGTAAATTGTTTAGCACAATGCCTGACACAGAGCAGGTACTTACTAAATGCTTAACCTCATCCTCTCTTTAACATGAAAGTCTGTCAAATACTTGAAAACTACGTCTTACCAAGGCACCTTCCAAGCTAAACTACCTGAGTTCTGACAATTGATTAATTGTGGCCTGATCACAGGACCCTTCATTATCTACTGGTGCTCTTCACCTCCTCAAAATCCTTCTTAAAATTCAGTTCTAAACAGCACTCCTCAAAGGTGAGGCTGAGGTACTACAGGACTAGCTCCACACTAGTCCTAGAAACTCTGCCTGTCTCAGTGAAGCCAAGGGTGACATTTACATGTTGAACCCGCTTTGAGCTTACAGATCTTTTTGAGACAATCTTCTGTTTAGTCATGTCTACCCCATCATATAATTGCGATAATTTTTTTGAACTCAGATGTGAGATGCTACATTTACCCTGTTAACTTTCATCTTTTTTTAAAAAAATTTGAACCTTTGTTCTAGCCCAGAAGGGTGTTTTTTAAATCCTGTCTTCATTATCTAGAATATTATTTATCCCTTCCAGCTTCATGTCATCTGCCAATTTTGTGGGTAAATCGTTTCTTTTTTTCCTTTTAAATTTATTTATTTTTGGTTTACAACATTCAGTTCCACAAGTTTTTGAGTTTTAAATTTTCTCCCCTTCCCTCTCCTCCCCTCTCCCTACCCAAGATGGCATGCAATCCAATTTAGGTTCTCCATATACCTTCTCACTAAACATATTTTCACATTAATCAAGTTGTAAAGAAGAATTATAAGCAATGGAATGAACCACAAGAAAAAAGAAACAAAAGAAAAACAAATTAAAAAAAAGATAGAGAGAGCAAATAGTTTGCTTCAATCTGCTTTCAGACTCAATAATTCTTTCTCTGGATGTGGATCACTTTTTCCATCATGAGTCTTTTAGAGATGTCTTAGAACCTTGCATTGCTGAGAAGAGTCAAGTCTATCAAAGTTAGTCATCAAAGATACAATGTGTCTGTAATTGTGTATAATGTTCTCCTGGTTCTGCTCCCCTCACTCAGCATCTGTTTATATAAGTCTTTCCAGGTTATTATGAAGTCCATCTGCTCCTCATTTCTTATGGCACAATAGTATTCCATTACATTCATATACCACAACATGTTTAGCCATTCTCCAATTGATGGGCATCCCCTTGATTTCCAATTCTTTGCCACCACAAAAAGACTGCTATAAATATTTTTGTACATATAGGTCCTTTTCCCACTTATGTGATCTGTTTGGGATACAGCCCTAGAAGTGATATTGCTGGGTCAAAGGGTATGGACATTTTAATTGCCCTTTGGGCATAGTTCCAAAGTGCTCTCCAGAATGGTTGGATCAGTTCACAACTCAACAATGTAACAGTGTTTCAATTTTTCCACATCTTCTCCAGCATTTATAATTTTCCTGTTTTGTCATGTTAGCCAATGTGACAGGCGAGATGTGGTACCCAAGATTTGTTTTGATTTGCATTTCTCTAATCCATAGTAATGTAGAGCATTTTTTTCATATGACTATGGATATCTTTAATTTCTTCTTCTGAAAACTGCCTGTTCATATCCTTTGACCACTAGGAAATGATTTCTTGATAAAAAGTCTTTCAAAAAAGAACACACGAGGGGTAGCTAGGTGGCGCAGTGAGTAGAGCGTTGGCCCTGGAGTCAGGAGGACCTGAGTTCAAATCCAGCCTCAGACACTTGACACATGTACTAGCTGTGTGACCTTGGGCAAGTCACTTAACCCCAATTGCCCTGCCCCTCCCAAAAAAAAACAACAAAAAAGAACACACAATCAAGCACAGTTTTATGGATTTGCTTGTTTATTAGTGTTTATTTCTAGAAAATTTCTTGGAAAATGTCTTTATTTCACACGTGACAAAATTCAGACCCAGAGACTTTAAGTGATATCCTAGGGCAGGGAGGTAATAAATGGAAGAGTCAGGATCAGAAATAATTTTTTCTCTTGCTCCAAATCCTATGATCTTTGTCTTAAGTATCATTTTTTCTTTCTTTAAGCTCAACTTGCAGTTGAAGAACATTTGATATGTTCATTTTTCCAATAAGCTATAGAACTATAGAACTAAATGTCAGTCATATATTCACAAATGCTTAGTTTGAAGAGACTTCAGAGGCCATCTAGTACAGCTTATACCTGAAAGCAAACATTTAATATAGCCAAGTCTTGACTCCATTACATCTTACTCTCAGTGTCTCATGCTTTCTATCACACAATGACTTACTTCTGTAGTTTCCAACCTACCATGCCTACTTGGTCCATTACAAATTTCTACTCTTATCTACTTCCCATTGAACCCTCACTGATTTTTGACAATCCAGAGGTTTCCCTAAATGACTACCTTTCACAGCCCAAACAGCATCTTATTTTCTTTTTTGGTAACCTGTAGTTTTATTGACGTGTTTTGTTTTTATATTACATACACATGCAGATTACTCCCACTTGGAGAGAGGTCCATTATAACAAAATAAAGCAGTTAAATTAAACTAATATCATAGTGGACTCATCTGAAAGTGCATGAAACATTTCACATATAAAGCAGCCCACCCCTCTTTTTTATTTTTTAAATTAATAGAAATTTATACTCCACACATTTCTGTAAGGGATAGCATGTTTCCTCTCAATTCTCTGAAATTATTAATAGTCATAGTACTGATGATAGTTCTTACAGCTTTCAGAGATGTTTTAAGTGTTGTCATATAAATTGTTTCTCTGGTAGTTCGATTGGTATAGCACTGAATAGATAGATTAATTTAGGTAAAATTGTCATTTTTATTATATTAGCTCGGCCTAACCATGAGCAACTGATATTTCTCCATTTATTTAGATCTGATTTTATTCGCGTGAAAAGTGTTTCATAGTTATGTTCATATAGGCCCTGGGTTTGTCTTGGCAAATAGACTCCCAAATATTTTATAGTGCCTTCAGTAACTTTGAATGGAATTTCTCTTTCTATCTCTTGCTGTTGGGCTTTGTCAGTAATGTATAGGAATGCTGAGGATTTATGTGGGTTTATTTTATATCCTGCAACTTTGCTAAAGTTGTTTATTATTTCAAGTAGTTTTTTACTTGATTCTCTAGGATTCTCTAGATAAATCATCATATCATCTGCAAAAAGTGATAATTTAGTTTCTTCTTTTCCTATTCTAATTCCAATTTCTTTTTCTTCTCTTATTGCTACAGCTAATGTTTCTAGTACCAAATTGAATAATAGGGGTGATAATGGACATCCTTGTTTCACCCCTGATCTTATTGGGAATGCATCTAGTTTACCCCCATTACAAATAATGCTTGTTGATGGTTTTAGGTAGATGCTGTTTATAATTTTGAGGAAGGTTCCACTTATTCCTATGCTTTCTAGTGTTTTTAATAGGAATGGGTGTTGTACTTTGTCAAAGGCTTTTTCTGCATCTATTGAGATGATCATATGGTTTCTGCTAGTTTTGTTGTTGATATGGTCAATTATGCTAACAGTTTTCCTAATATTGAACTAGCCTTGCATTCCTGGAATAAATCCTACCTGGTCATAGTGTATTATTCTCGTAATGAGTTGCTGCAATCTTTTTGCTAATATTTTATTTAAAATTTTTGCATCAATATGCATTAGAGAAATTGGTCTATAATTTTCTTTCTCTGTTTTAACTCTACCTGGTTTGGGTATTAGTACCATATTTGTGTCATAAAAAGAATTTGGTAGGACTCCTTCTTCACCTATTTTCCCAAATAGTCTACAAAGTATTGGAATTAGTTGTTCCTTGAATGTTTGATAGAATTCACATGTAAAACCACCTGGCCCTGGAGATTTTTTCCTAGGGAGTTCATTGATGGCATGCTCAATTTCTTTTTCTGATATGGGGTCATTAAGAAATTTCACTTCCTTCTCTGTTAGCTTGGGCAGTTTATGTTTTTGTAGATATTCATCCATATCTCTAAGGTTGTCAAATTTATGGGCATACAATTGGGCAAAATAATTCCTAATTATTGTTTTGATTTCCTCTTCATTAGAGATGACCTCACCCTTTTCATTTTTGATACTGGTAATTTGATTTTCTTCTTTCTTTTCTTTTTTTTTAATCAAATTGGCCAAAGGTTTATCAATTTTATTGGTTTTTTCATAAAACCAGCTCTTTGCTTTATTTATTAATTCAATAGTTTTCTTGGTTTCAATTTTATTAATCTCTCCTCTGATTTTCAGTATTTCTAATTTGGTATTTAATTGGGGGTTTTCAATTTACTCTTTTTCTAGCTTTTACAGCTGTATGCCCAGATCATTGATCTCCTCTTTCCCTATTTTATTCATGTAGGCATTTAGAGATATAAAACTTCCCCTAAGAACTGCTTTTGCTGCATCCCGTAAGTTTTGGTATGTTGTTTCATTATTGTCATTCTCTTGAATGAAGTTATTAATTGTTTCTTTGATTTGTTCTTTGGTCCACTCACTCTTTAGAATTAAATTATTTAGTTTCCAATTAGTTTTTAGCTTATTTTTCCATGGTACTTTATTAAAAATGATTCTTATTGCATCATGATCTGAAAAGGATGCATTGACTACTTCTGCTTTTCTGCACTGGATTGTGAGGTTTTTATGCCCTCAACTTTTGAGTATGTGCCATGTACTTTTGAGAAGAAAGTATATTCCTTTTTATCCCCATTCAGTTTTCTCCAGAGGTCTATCATATGTGCCTTTTCTAAAATTCTGTTTACCTCCTTAACTTTTTTCTTATTTATTTTGAGGTTAGATTTATCAAGTTCAGAAAGGGGGAGGTTGAGGTCTCCCAATATTATAGTTTTGCTGTCTATTTCTTCCTGTAACTCCCTTAACCTCTCCTCTAAGAATTTGTATGCCTTACCACTTGGTGCATATATGTTAAGCAATGATATTGCTTCATTGTTTATGGTGCCTTTTAGCAGGATATAATGTCCTTTCTTATCTCTTTTAATTAGATCTATCTTTACTTTTGCTTTGTCTGAGATTAGGATTGCTACACCTGCTTTTTTTACTTTAGCTGAGGCACAATATATTTTACTCCAGCCTTTTACCTTAACCCTATGTGTATCCCCCTGTTTCAGATGCGTTTCTTGTAAACAGCATATTGTAGGATTATGGTTTTTAATCCATTCTGCTATCTGCTTCTGTTTTGTGAGAATGTTCATCCCCTGCACGTTCAGGGTTATGATTTCTATCTGTGTCTTTTTCTCCATCCTAATTCCCCCTGTTTATGCTTTTATTTCTCCCTTTCCCCTTCTCCTCCTCAACAAAGTTTTGCTTTTGACCACGGCTTTCCTCAGTTAACCCTCCCTCTTTATTCCCCTCCCTTATCTTACCATTTCCCACTTGCTACTTCTCCTCTCCCTTCTGCCCACCACCTCCCTTTTTCCCTCCTTACCCTCCCACTTCCCGTAGGACAAGTTAGATTTCTAAACTTATCAGAGTATGTTATTCCCTTCTTGAGCTAGATCAGATGACAGTAAAGCTCAAATACTGCTCTGGATCACTACTGATTAGAGAAATGCAAATCAAAACAACTCTTAGATACCACATCTCTCCTGTCAGATTGGCTAAAATAACAAAACAGGAAAATGATAAATGCTGGAAAGGATGTGGGGAAATTGGAACATTGTTGCATTGCTGGTGGAGTTGTGAGCTGATCCAGCCATTTTGGAGAGCAGTTTGGAACTATGCCCAAACGGCTATAGAAATGTTCATACCCTTTGACCCAGCAATACCACTTGTAGGGTTGTATCCCAAAGAAATCACACAAGCGGGAAAAGGACCCATATGTACAAAAATATTTATAGCAGCTCTTTTTGTGGTAGCCAAGAATTGGAAATCAAAGGGATGCCCATCAATTGGGGAATGGCTGAATAAGCTGTGGTATATGAAGGTGATGGAATACTATTGTGCCATAAGAAATGGGGATGATGCAGACTTCATAACAACTTGGAAAAACCTACACGACATAATGCTGAGTGAGCGGAGCAGAGCCAGGAGAACGTTGTGTACAGCCACAGATATATGGATTCCGTGAGGACCAACCCTGACATACTGCGCTCTTCTCAGCACCTAAGGGGCAAGGACAACTCCAGGGGACTCGAGATGGAGAATGCTATCTTCATCCAGAGAAAGAACTGTGAAGTTTGAATACAGATCGAGGCGCACTACATGATCGCCTTTTTTTTGCTTCTCTTTTGTTTTTTTTGGTTTTATTTTTGGTTCTGTTTCTTCTTTCTCATGATTCATTCCATTGGTCAAAATTCTTCTCCACGACTTGACTAGTGCATAAATTAATTCAATGCGAAGTTATACATGACAGTTATATGAGATTCCATGCCATCTTGGGGAAGGAGGGGGGAGGGAGGGGAGAAAATCTGGAACTCAAAACTATGTAGAACCGTGTGTGGTAAACTAAAAATAAATAAAGAAATTAATAAAAAAAAAAGCAAAACCCTCAAAAAAATAAATTGTTTCTCTGGTTCCATTCATTTCATTCTTCATCAATTTATGTCTTCAAAATTATTCTGGTTTATATTGATATTATAGCATAAATTGTCTTTGCAATTCTGATCACTTTATTCTACCTCATTTGTATGTCTTTATGTATCTTTTTGAAATCACCATTTTCTCATTTCTTATACCACATTTTCTATCATATTCATATACTGCAACTTATTCAGATATTCCTAACTTGTTGGCCAATCTCTTACTTTCTGGAGTTTTTCTTTTCTTTTTGCCACCACAAAAACAGCTGCTATAAACACATATGCATATAAAAATAAACATCATTTTCCTCTTCTTTTTTTATATATAGAGCTCACAGTGGTAGAACTGTCCTAAATGGTATTTACTGTTTAACAAAATTTTATGTATAATTCCTATTGTTTTCCTAAAGTGATATCATCTACTCTTTTTTTATCTTTCATGACCCCCACCTTCATTATACATTTACTGAGTCTTGTCAATGATGCATTCGTAACATCTCTCATATCAGTGTTCTATCCCCTAACAAGTCTACCACCATAGTGCTGGCCAATTCAAATAGCTTCCTAATTTATCACCCTGCTCTAAGGTCTTTGCATTTCAATTCTTCCTCAAACAGCTGACAAATTGATATTCCTGTAGCATAGTTCTAACCATTCTAGTTCCCTGCTCAAGAAGCATCAGTGACTCCCTATTGCTTTTGGGGAAAAACATCAGTATTTAAAATCCATTACCATTTGGCTTCAGTCTCATTTTCTAGACTTGATTTCACATTATCTCCCTTTATTTACTCCCATACTAGCCAAATTGTCTAATTTTCTGTTCCCATAGGCAACATTCCTAACTTCTAGATCCACGTTTTCTCTCCCTATATCTGAAGTTCTCTGTGGGTCTGTCTCCCTATCTGTCTCTGTCTATCTATCTATCTATCTATCTATCTATCTATCTATCTATTCATCTATCTATCTATCTATCTATCTGTTCCTCTCTCTCTCTGTCTCCCTCTCCATTAAGAAAAAAATCCACATTAGTCAGATATACATATCCTGAATGGTGTGCTTGTGGATTTTTTAAATTATTTCCATGTTCCAAGTTTCAACCTGGATATGGTTTTTCTGCAGGCAGTTGCTCCATAGATTCAGCCCAGATGATTTTTTTCTTGCAGAGTTCCAGTTCCTTTGAATTATCTAAGGCCAAATAAAGAAATAAAGAAAATGTTAAATATCATGCAATGATATGGAAAGCAGGAATCAAACACTCAGATATTCAATTTTGTAATCACTAAAAAGTTTCTATATCATTCACTGATTTTTTCAGCTTTAATTAAAATGGTGGCTGGAGCCTAAAATTGTATAATACAAAGTAGGCATTACTAGAAGAGAGAGGAGGTCATATTTGCAAATATGGGGATTGTTTCCCTAATTAAGTCCTATTCTGTTGATTCACTGTGTTGTGGAACTTAGCCTGGGTTCTGGCATATTATGCCAGTGGACCACAAGTTACCAGAACTGCATCAAGTATAGGCACAGTAATGGACTTATGGCCTTTGCCTGAGGACTGGTCTAAGAAATTTCAGAGAGGCTCAGATCAGGTTAAGTATGGGGTGATGAAATTTTTGGCCATAGCAACTCTCAAAGACTACTAAATTATAAAGGGGTTGTGATCTGGGTTGGTAGAGGGAATATGTGCACAAATGAAATTACTGATCCTTGATGTATTGAAGTAAAGAATTGGATTTGAAAATTATTTTCAAGGCTGCCCTGAGGCTGTATGGCATATTTCATTTGATGTTGGGTGTTGCAGTGTTGCAGCAATGTGCAAGGGCTGTTGAAATGAAATTTCCATGTTTTTGTGTCAAGTACCTTCTCATTTTGCCAAATGAATTATCAATGTGATTTCAGATTACTCTATTTATTCATAAACTGCTAACTTTTAATGAAAAATCTAGAGATTGGTTTTCCCTTGTTGTAAATCTGACAGTGCTAAATTGCTTTGTAAAATCTGAAGATTTATCCAATTAGTTAACAAATGCATTTAGAACAATAAAAAGATTTATTGACTTTTACTGTTTGAGGTATTCATGTACACTGTCTTCAAAAATACCTATTTGTAGTTGCTGTAATCTTATGATCTATGTCTTTGCAGTGTAGAAGGAATACTGAGCTGCCAACAACAAATCATTTGTAAAAGCTAAACATTTAACATTTATCTCCAGAAACAATTTCCTTCCATTGTATTAGTACAGAGAATTGAGAGGGATAACAATTCCATGCATTTAGAATGCAAACCAACTTAGCTGAGGGAAATGGCTTTAAAATGTTATGTATGAGAGGCAATGATCTCTAATTACATGTAATCTGACATATTTACTGATTATTTGACTATTCTTTTTGAGCAATATATTTTTGATAATATATTCAGTCTTGCCAAGCAGAACTTGGTGGGATTTAGGTTGAATTAGCACTTTTAGTTCCAATGTGTATTTTTGCAAATGGTTACAAAGACAGACAGACAGAATGAAAATGGTTATTTTATGGGTTTGACATCCAAGCTCTTAAATAAAACTGTTGAAAACAGGGAAAGAGAATCACTACAAAATGTTTTAAGATCTGACATATAAAATGAGAAAAAGAAAATACACAGACAAATAAAAGTAATGAAAATGATTTAAGGCCTGAAAAAAATAGACCCACAAAGAAAGGCTAGAAGAATTGGAATTGTTTATCTTGAGGAAAGAAAGGTTGTAGGATGGCTTAATAGATCCCTTATAATATAAAAAGGTGATTATTGAGTATAGATCATAATGAACACATGCTCAATTTCCACTGTAAAATAGAAAATAGAGGAAATAGATTATTTATGTAGGGAAAACATCAAAGTTCAGTTGGGACCAAAATACATAAAAAGATAGGTTTTGTTGTTATTGTTTTTGCAAGTTTTCCCTTTAATGGGTTTTAATGTCACAAGATCCTCAGGAGGAAATAAAACAGAATTTTAAAAGGAACTTTCAACTCTTTATCAATACTTGTCCAGGACAGGTAACTTTGAGTCAGTCTTTGACAGGGCCATTTAAAAATGGAGACTGTCTCTGGCTTTAACTTAATTGTTCTTAGCTGGCTATGGTTGTTCTTAGCCTAGACTTTGAATAAAAATCGCCCAGCTCACTTTAACAGGGAGGGGCTATTTAATTACTATATGTAGCAGACCTGTACAGGCAGCTAGGTGGCACAGTGTATAGAGTGCCAGGCCTAGAGTCAGGAAGACCTGAGTTCATTTCCAGGCTCAGACACTTACTAGCTGTGTGACCCTAGGCAAGTCATTTAACCTTGTTGGCCTCAGTTTCCTCATCTGTAAAATGACCGGGAGAAGAAAATGGCAAAAAAAACCTCCAGTATCTTTGCCAAGAAAACTCCAAATGTGGTCACTTAGAGTTGGACATGATTGAAACTGAACAACACACAATGACAGCAAACCTGAGTCAAGATGGCCTGTAGGTATCCTTTGAGAGATGAAACACTGAAGAAGAATATCAGAGAACAGTGTAAATACAATATCCAGTAGAGGTGTCACAAGGGACCAGTAATGCCTGAACATACAGTGTTGGAACAAGTTATAGAGCACAGAACTCAGAAGGGAGCAAAACTAGCCAGAGTAACATGAAAATTTCACCTGAGGACATCAGCAACTTCTTATTATCAGCCATGTGACTGTTCATATTCTCTATTCATATGTATTGTCCACGAGTTTTCCCTATGTGTGTGCCCCATTACATATATTTTCAAGAATGTCCATTCTCCCCACTGATTGAATATGAATTTATGGGAGCATGTGTCTCGATTTTATATGGTGAATACTCCATTGCTATTTTTCTTATTATGTTATTTCATTAAAAGACTTGCACTGAATTTATTGCCTCCTCTGTATGACTGATAAAATTAGAGTTTGTGTTCCTGAAGAGCAAGGGCTCTTATTTTTCTCTTTGAATTCTCATCATGTTTCTGATTAGAAAAAGATAAACAGAGTACTTTGAGTAGGTTTGCATGGAATTCCTGTGAGAGAGTGCCTCATACCAGCTTTCTCAAAGGAAGGGTTTTTTTTTTCTGGGATAACAAAATCTCTTCTTCTAAGAGACAATGGAATAAGTGGTGGATTTAAAGCCAAAGAATATTCAATATTCATTCTTCAACTTATTATTTGTAGGATCTTGGGAAAGTCACTCCCTCTCTGTTAGCCTTAGCTTGCTAATCTTTAAAATACAGGAACTAGAATAGAATATATGTTTCATATGCTTGATATAAATCAGAAGATCTTATAGAACTTTTGACGAATTCAATCAGTTGAAAAATTGCCTGGGTTGAACATGTCTAGAAAATATTCAAAATGGCCTCTGGAAATCTTGTCTGATTGTATGATTCCAATAAGATGCTATTGGGTACCACCGAGTTCAGTATATGCAACTTAACAAGATACTGATTTAGAATTATCATTTCAATCAAAAATAGGGCTGTGAGGTAGGACAGTGGATAAAGCATTGGCCCTGGCATCATGATTTCCTGAGTTCAAGTCCAACCTCAGATACTTACTGGCTCTGTGACCCTGGACAAATCACTTAACCCCTATTTCCTCAAAAAGCAAACAAACAAAAAGCAGAACTTCACTAGAATTATCACTTGAAAAGATTTCAGGCTAGAATGGATCTTGAAGATCGTCTAGTTCCTTCCTCTCCTCTCCTCTCCTCTCCTGTCCCCTTACCAGTTCAACAATACCCTCCTTTCTATTCTTGAATTCCTAGCTCTCTTGTCCTTCTGTTTTTCATTCCCTACTAATCATCAATTTTGAATCACACTTAGCATGTGTTTGCCTTGCCCCTATTCCAAAACCACTGAATGAAGCTATACCAACTGGGTCTTATAAAAATTTATGTGATCTAACCTCAGATGGGCATTCACACCTGCATAGCAATCCTTTTATTCATCTCCATTTGGCTCTAACACTCTCTCCAGAGTGACTGTTCCAACAATCTCTTCCTTCCATAAGCCCAAAACTCCAATTATTTTGTACTTCTTAGCAAATGGCTTCTTCTTCTTTTTTATTAAGATTTTTTTTTTTATTTTTAGCTTACAATACTCAGTTCCACAAGGTCCTGAGTTTCAGATTTTCTTCCTCGCCCTCCCTCCTCAAGACGGCATGGAATCCGATATATCTTCTACATATAACTTCACATTGAACTTATTTACACAATAGTCAAGTTGTACTTCTTCTACTTTACTAAGATCCATATAATCAAATCGATTGTCAGCACCCTCATTTCCCTTTTACTATCTCTCAAAATCTTTCTTCATCTTTACCTGTCTCCCCCTTCTGTGCTCCAGATGCAAAGGATGAGGTGACCCCTTCTTATTATTGAGGGTAACCTATCGCTATTCTTTATATCAATCCTTTGGGATATTTCTCTGCCTCCACTTTTATCTTTGTTAATATCCTCTTAACCATTCAAGGCCCCCTACATTCTGGAAGTAACCACACTTTTAAAGGTGTGAATTTCACTTTATATGACTCCTTTTTCATTCACTCTATGAACTGGATTATTAGTTGTTTTTCAAACTTGCCATTATATCTGTGGCCAATGTGCATTTTGTACAAACTGGCCCCCTAACTTCAAATACACTCCCAGATTGCCTCAGTCGTTCAGAATCATTATCGTACTTTGCATACCTATGAAAATCCCCTGAAGATATCTTCCCAACTCTTCTCACTTTTACCATTGAAATCCTAGGAAGGGACTTTTACACTTGATGCTTCCACTTCATCACAACATAATCACTTCTTAATTACCAGAATTTTGAAATCTTATTTCTACCTTTCTATAGCATGCTATACTTGTGTCTCCCTCACCTATACTTTTTTCCCCCTTTTAACTCCTGTGACACTGCTCTTACTTATTTTTCCTCATAATTTGTAATTTGTCAAACTACACCTTGGTTCGCCATTCTCAAACCTCTTCTAACAACCTATAGTAACAATCCAAGTCCCTGACACTTTGCATATAATCAATTCACTTTACACATATATAATACACATGTGTGTATGGATCTATACATATATGTATATATACATATACACATGTACGTACAAACATATATATACATACAAATGCATATACACACATGCAGATACATATACAGGCTCTCTTCTAATCTCTTTTCTGAGCACAATTCTCCAGCTGTTTATCTGCAACTGGATATCATATCAGCACCTCAAAGGAAGGGAATATACAATCTTTTTAACCCAGTCCTTGATAATCATATAATTCTTCAAGTCTGCTGAGGTACCAACTCATTCATGAAATTCCAGAGCTAGGGTTGCCAAGATGGCAGAGTCGCTGAGAATTTTTGTTGAGTTTTCTCAAAATACCACTCTAATCAACTTTGAACAGTTCATCAAACTTAATTCTAAAGACAATAATCGACAACAACAAAATCATAGTGAATCAAATTTTCCAGCTCAGGATAGTATAGGAAGACAGAAAGAGAGGACTACAGACACTGAGGTTGGAGCTGGCTGGGAGTATGGCACACAGAAGAACAACTGCTGTAAGTCTTGGAAGTGGTGACAACAGCAACAGCACCAGAGGGAGCACTCAATGCCAGCGGTGGTGAGGGAATTGAACACATGGTCAGAAAGGGTTTGGAGTGGACCCCTGAGCTAGCACTGGAAACAAGACTGGGGACCATTTGGCAATTCAATTGCCCACTACCTAATTCTGGGTTGTAGTTTCAAGGTAGCAAGAAGCAGCTATGGTTCTGGTAGTAAGGGAGTAGTGACACTACCTATTTGAGGACCACAGCATAGACAAGGAGGACAGAATCTAGATCACACCTATATCATGCCATTCTGGACACATCACTTTTTTCAGGTGTTATAATGGTATACTTAGAGAATCTTAGAGAACCCACTTAAAAAAAAAAACTAGTCGAAACAATGAACAACTTGCAAAGTTCCATGTTATAAAATAAATCCACATAAATCATCAGCATTTCTATATATTACTACATATATACACAAATCTAACATATGTACACATATGAACACAAATATTTATTTGTACTCTATATATGCATACATAGTGCATGTTTTCTGAATCTTTGGATATCTCTATGTGTGTAGTTCATGCTGAAATGGTATAACACAGCAGATAGCAAGTCAGCATCTCACAAAAGTATTTTCTTATTCCACAAATTTTCCAAGAGCATTTTTGATCTCCCTTTAACCTCCATAAGCTATTAATGTTTATGCCACCCATCTGTGTATTTTCCATAGCCTTTTCAGGAAATTTTGAAGATTGTTTATGGCAGGGACTGTGTCATTTTTAATCTCTATATCTACTATTAATTCACAGGGCTCAACAATAAGCCCACAAATAAATTGTATTTTTCTCTACCTTGTTTCTCACTAAGATAGAAAGAGCCTCGGTAACACACACACACATACAAACAGACAAATGCATATATTCACTATATTTACACAACATCTGCTTTCAGATCTCTGATTATAGTCTAGGAAGTGATTTGTAAGTTATACTGAGTCATCACAGACTCTGACAGATTAAGTGACTTATTCAGCACCACAGAGCTAATATGTTTTAGAAATGATACTTGAACCCAGGTCTTTCAGACTCAAAGAATATCTATGTATGTATGTATCTATCTATCCATCTATCTATCTCTGTCTGTTCTCTATCATCTATCTTTATGTCTACGTGCCTGTGTATGTGTTTGTATGTATATATCTATCCTTGTTCTATCATTTATGTATATGCCAATGTATCTATGTTTTATCATCTATCTATATACCTTCATATCTATGCTTTATCATATATGTATGCTATGTATCTATGTCTATCATTCACTCTATCTATCTATCTTTCCTTCCATAATAGAGACAGTCTTACAGAGATGGGCAAAAAAGATTACGCATATAAATATGTATAAACATATACTTCTCTTTAATCTATTTGAGTAAATTCCAGAAGAATTTTGTTTATATTCTACCATAGAATAGTTTTATGCTTTTTTAAAAAAAGGTTTCCAATCCTTTGCCTGCTAAAAGCCATGTTAGCCAATTAATTGCTATCTAAACAACCTACAACAGGTGTGATAACAGCAACATGTCCTTTCTCCTTTCACTGAGCTAATCAACAAGTCTTTATTAAATATGAAATCATATGCAAATAATTTTGTGAACATTAAAGTATTAGCTATTGCCATTAATTCCTAAGATAGCCCTCTCCATTAGATTTCCAGAGTTTTGCATCATAGTAATCAATAAAATGAGGACAGGGGAATCAGCAAATCGAACTAATACATCAAAAAACATATCCATTGTCCCCACCTCTGAAAAGAAGAGGAACTGCCTTCTTATATATCTTCTTCAGAGCCAAACTTATTATTTTGCAGCACCCAATTCTCCAACTAGAGAGATAGTCTTGATCTATTAAAATTGTCTACTTTGAATTCACCTGCAAAAGCCGTTGTTATATTTAGGTGATGGGGACAGCAGTTATTTGTTGTTGGGTTTTTTTTTCTAGGACTGGGATTCCATAGTTTTAGAGATGAGGGAAACCCTGGTGTTTCCACATAGCTATGAATACATAGTGGATACAGCAACAGGTCTGAAGTCAGGAAGACCTGAGTTCAGGTCCAGCCTCAGATGCTTACTAGTTGTGTGACCCTGGGCAAATTACTGAACTCTCTTTGCCTCAGTTTCTTCATCTGTAAAATGAGCTGGGGAAGGAAATAGCAAACCATTCTAGTATCCTTGCCAAGAAAACCCCAAGGGAGTCATGAAGAGTCGGACGTGATTAGAAATGACTGAACAACAACTGTGTGGAAGCACACTCACTGATACAGATCAGCAAATAATGTATAATTTATATTTTCACTAGGCAGAGCTATGCACGCCTGAGGTCCCTGTTTCTTAAGGCTAACAATGGTGGATCCTTCAAATTTATGAGTTCAGAGGGCTAAAGCCTACTGAGGCAGTATTGTAGGTGCTACATCAGTCACTGATTATAGTAAGCCCCCAGGATCAGGGACACAATGATGGCCCAGGTTGCCTAAGGAAGGGTAGTCTGGTGTCAATCAGAAACAGGGCAGGTAAAGTCCTCCATGCCAATTAATAATAAGATTAATCTTATGGATGGGTGCTACATTTCCAGACTAGGCAAGATAGGGACCTAGTCTCAAATAATAATAATTAAGTTTCAGGGAATCACTTAAAAGGATGATAATTTAAGTCATTAACTCATTTTTGTATAACTAGTTCATTTCAAAGTCAGAATCAGAAGCTCTTCCTAATTGAAAGATCAGCAAATTCATTATAACATTCTATATCTAGCTTTTAAGAAGAAAGAAAAAGAAATCATCCAAAATGCCACATATTTTCTTGAATTCCATTTCAGCATACATTCATTGCATTCAAAATTGAGAATTTGTCAGGCAATCCACACCCTTGATTTTATCCCTCTTCTTCTACTTTCTTTGATATTGATATTGATTCTTCTTAATAATACCCCTTTCCTTATCCTCTTTGGAAAGAAAAGACAATCCTGTACAGACCCATTTATTTTTTTCTTTTCAGCTTCAGCTAAAATAGAGCTCTGGTTCCTAGTATTCTTGCCGATCAATCATCTTGGATCAAAGATATGGGATAACAGCCAGGATATCTGTATAAGGGAAGGAATAAGAGGATAGTAAATAGTTAACCATTCCCACAGCCTTAAAGATTATTTATGAAATGGTCCCACAGGACAATGCCTAGATTATGAACCCAAAAAACTTGAAAAATGATGGTACTTTGACAGAAATAGGGAAATTTGGAAGATGGGAGGTTTTAAGGGAAAATATAATGAGCTCATTTTTAGATATGTTGAGCTTAAGAAGTCTCCAGGATATTCAGTTTGAAATATCCAATAAACAATTGATGATATGGGACTCAAGCTCAGGGGATAGATGAGGGTTAGGTATCTATTTGGGAGTCATATGCATAGATGTAATAGTTAAACACATAGGCTCTGAAGAGGTTAATGAGAATACAGAGGGAGCAGAAAAGAGCTTCTTTTAAACATTTAATATTTTCAGACAATAAAACATACCATCTAGAAATGTTTTCCCTATCTTATTCACTGAGTGATCTCTTTTACCCTTGATAGGAGCTCAAAGTGATGAGAATTCAAGTCTTCTTCCCTTTCCCATATTTTAGAGTGTATTTTAGAAATTAATAAGGATTCACAAATCACAGAATCATAGATTAAGAACTAGAAGATACTTCAGATGCTACCTAGTCTAAACACCGATTTTGCAGGTGAGAAAACCACAAGACCAGAGTATGTTCTGTGATTTACCTATGTGATTTGACACAAGCATTAAGCAAAAGAAGTCATATTTGAAGAAAGGTACTCAAACCCCAGAGCCAGGGCTCTCTCTGCTACATTAGGCTCTCCTTGACATAGGGGACAGACCGGCCCCTTTAGTAATTTTCATTTTTTTTCTTTCAACAAGAATTTATGAAATGCCTACCACATGCCAAGCACTACATATTATTAATGTTTTGAATAAAAATGTCTTTTCTTATTTCTTTAAAAGACTGAATTGCTCATTAGTTTTAATGAAACCTGGACACAACTACATTGGTATTTCACCAAGAGCTGCACCATATTTTCATGCGATATGGTTTGTTTATTTTTTTCTATAATATTCAAAAGAATTGATTCAAGAAATTGTCCATTAAGGGTCTAGAATATATAAGTCACTGTCTTAGAAGTGAGGACCATGAAGGCAAAACTAAATATTTCCTGTTCCAAAAATGATTACAATTGATAAGCAAACATTTATTAAATGCATACCACAGTGTACATCAGGCACTGTGCTAGATAATGAGGGGACAAAGTAAAAAAAATCAATCTATAATCATTGATTATTCCACACTTTTCTACATTGTCTCTTCCAATATTTCTTATAACATATTTAAGCAAATGCTAATTACCAAAGTATTTCATTTCCATCTCTATGAAATTTATCCTTCCCTTTACATGTGTGTGCAGTTTTTAAGGAAGATTGGCACCTCTGGTGTGAGGGCTTGCCAAGTTCTTTTCAGGGCCACTCGTCCACCTTTGGTGTTCACCTAGCTCTCACCTGTGGCTCTAAGAAGCTGTAGCATGTGCAGTGACCACATCATGGTAAAAACTGTTCTGGCAGATAGGCTAGACCACATTGAGGGTAACCAACAGGCCTCAAATCTCTTAGTGAGTCAGGGAATGTCTACTTCAAGTATGTGAAGACTTCCCCCTGTAAAATGTGTGGATGAGCAAAATTTGTTCCAATGGCTAAGAAGGTGGCTGAAGCAGGCACCGTGGAGAGGTTAGAGTTTGGTCAGACATTGAAAATGCTAGCTTCATCATTAAAATCCCAGGCTAGTCATCTTGACCTTTGTTTTGCCACTGGACTTTGATGACTCTGGAAGAAAGAGTGAGGTTGACAACTTTGTAAATCAGTGTCTCACTTAAATCCAATTCAGACCCAAGTTGTATGTCATCAATCCATGATGTCATTTGTCCTGATCAAAAAGAAAGAAAAAAAAAACAAATTTATATGAATGGGGGCAGAGCCAAAATGGCACAGCTTGCTGTGTAGAAACAGCTCTGAAAACAAAAGCGCAGCCCCTCAAGCTTGGGACAAAGTACACAATACTCTACAAGCAGTCATACGCCAACGAAAAACTCAAGGGTCAAGTAAGTTGTCTGGGAACATGGCCTGGCAGTGAAAATGGACTCAGATTCAGACTCAGACTTTGGAATCTTTTGTGGTGACAAAGAAGACCAAAACATACAACCAGAAAAAGTCAACAAACTTGAAGACCCTACATCAAAAGCCTCCAAGAAAAACATGAACTGGTCTCAGGCCATGGAAGAGCTCAAAAAGGATTTGGAAAAGCAAGTTAGAAAAGTAGAGGAAAAATTGGGAAGAGAAATGACAGTGATGTGAGAAAACCATGAAAATAAGTGAATTACTGGCTAAAGGAGAACCAAAAAATTACTGAAGAAAATAACACCTTAAAAAATAGACTAACTCAAATGGCAAAAGAGCTCCAAAAAACCAATGAAGAGAAGAATGCCTTGAAAGGCAGAATTAGCCAAATGGAAAAAGAAGTCCAAAAGACCACTTAAGAAAACACTACCTTAAAAATTAGATTGGAGCAAGTGGAAACTAGTGACTTTATGAGAAATCAAGATATTATAAAATGGAACCAAAGGAATGAAAAAATGGAACACAATGTAAAATATCTCATTAGAAAAATCATTGACCTGGAAAATAGATCCAGGAGAGATAATTTAAAAATGATTGGACTACCTGAAAGCCATGATAAAGAAAAGATCCCAGATATCATCTTTGAAGAAATTATCAAGAAGAATTGCCCTGATATTCTAGAGCCAGAGGGTAAAATAGAAATTGAAAGAATCCACCAATTGCCTCTTGAAAAAGATTCCAAAAAGAAAACTCCTAGGAATATTGTCACCAAATTCCAGAGTTCCCAGATCAAGGAGAAAATACTGCAAGCAGCCAGAAACAATTTGAGTATTGTGGAAACACAATCAGGATAACACAAGATCTAGCAGCTTCTACTTAAGTGATAGAAGAGCTAGAAATGTGATATTCCAGAGGTCAATGGAGCTAGGATTAAAACCAAGGATCACCTACCCAGCAAAACTGAGTATCACGCTCCTAGATAAAATAGAGATTTTCAACAAAATAGAGGACCTTCAAGCTTTCTCAGTGAAAAGACCAGAGCTGAATAGAAAATTTGACTTTCAAACACAAGAATCAAGAGAAGCATGAAAAGGTAAACAAGAAAGAGAAATCATAAGGGCCTTACTAAAGTTGAACTGTTTTGTTTACATTCCTACATGGAAAGATGATGTGTATTATTCATGAGACTTCAGTATTAGGGTAGCTGAAGAGAATACACATACATATATATGTGTATATATGTACATATATATGTATATGTATATATGTACACACACACACATATAGAGAGAGGGGAGGGGTATGGGATGAGTTGAATATGAAGGGATGATATCTAAAAAAATAAAATCAAATTAAGGGATGAGAGAGGAATATATTGAGGGGGGAGAAAGGGAGAGATAGAATGGGGTAAATTATCTCACACAAAAGTGGCAAGACAAAGCAGTTCTGTAGGAAGGGAAGAGGGGGCAGGTGAGGGGCAATGAGTGACTCTTGCTCTCAGCAGATATGATGTGAGGAGAGAATAACATACACACTCAATTGGGTATCTTACCCCACAGGAAAGAAAGAGGATGGAGATAAAAAAAGGGGGAAGATAGAAGGGAGGACAGATATGGGAGTAGGTAATCAAAAACAAACACTTTTGAAGGGACAGGGTCAAGGGAGAGAACTGAATAAAGAGGGATAGGATAGGAAGGAGAAAAATATTGTTAGTCTTTCACAACATGAGTATTGTGGAAGGATTTTACATAATGATACTCATGTGGCCTATGTTGAATTGCTTGCCTTCCTTGGCAGGGTGGGTGGGGAGGGAAGAGGGGAGAGAATTTGGAAGTCAAAGTTCTAAAAACAGATGTTCAAAAATTTTTTTTTGCATGCAACCAGGAGATAAGATATACAGACAATGGGGCATAGAAATTTATCTTGCCCTACAAGAAAGTAAGGGAAAAGGGGATGGGGGGGAGTGGCTTGACAGAAGGGATTGCTGACTGGGGAATGGGCAACCAGAAAAATGCCATCTTGGAGCGGGGGGGAGGTTAGAAATGGGGTGAAAATTTGTAATTCAAACTCTTGTGAAAATCAATGCTGAAAACTAAAAATATTAAATAAACAAATAAATTTATATGAATCTATACACATGCTTATTCAAATACTTCAAAAGGTCTATCTATTACTTTCCTCAAAGGACATTCTTCCACCCATACAAAACATAACCATTCAATCACTCATTAAATGGCTTTTTTAAACTTCTCTCTTTCTTTAAAAGTCCAGCATCATTTCAATGTCCTAGTGAGACACTGGAGTAGGATTTTGGTAGAGATATACACCATGTGTTTATATAAATATAGTAGCTCTAAAACTCAATGATACTTCTCTTTAACAACTTCCTGAGATTTATTTTCAGTTCAGCCAGGAGGGCGCATGCTCAGGTGAAGGAACTAGCCTCTGGCTGTGGAGAATTGTTTTTTATTTTCAAGGCTACATGAGGACATGTAAATAACATAGAGCTTTGAACAATTTATGGAAGGGAAAAAGCATTCTCCAGTGGCAATTATTCATAACAGAAGATGTGCAAATAAAAAAAATAGCCTGCAGAATGAATTCTGGTAACAGTTGGTACATGTTCAAATTAGACAGATGGATATAATGGACTGAATACTTTTTTTTCCTGCAGCTGAACAGTATGAGTTCGTTTATGCCAGGTGTTTAACCAATTTAAAATATTTAACCGGAAAGCTAAAACTTTTACTTTTATATTAAGATATGTACCTATACGTGTGTGTACATGTGTAGGTGTATTATATATATATATATATATATATATATATATATATATATATATACATATATATACATATACACATACATATGTAAATATATATACACACATTATATGCATGTAGGAATGTATAGATATATTGTATAGGTATATATGTATACATATATAAAGTGTATCTAGTGTATACACATATAGTTTTGTTGGCAACTGATAGACAGGATCCTGACTTGTTTCTGAGAAAAAATCCGTTGCAAGACAAGCCAAAGGATGTAACAGCATTTGACTTCTAAATGCAGATCCTCCCTGTGCAGCTAGACTCTTGCACGTGTCAATCTCACTCAAAATAATATTGATTTCTTGCTATCTCAGAGTACTTGCTAGGAACACAAATTAAAGGCAACAGTGGCTACATAGTAAGTCAAGGAACTAATTCTGTTGCAGGTGAGCGAAGCTGCATGAGAAATGTGCTGATTTAAAAGCAGTAGAGAAAATGTAAGCTGATCTAACACCAGAATTACAAAATGACTTCTTAAAACAGTTGCCTCCAGTTAATTGCCGTCCAGATTCCTTTCTGCAAGAGAAATAGAAAAGATAAAGAGTCAGGAAGTGGAAATTCTTCTGTGTAAAGGAATTTGGGATTTTTCCTTCAAAAGGTTCCATCTCCAGAGGAACTTGCTGAACTTTGGAAAAATACAAATCAAAGAATTAAAGCGGACCTCCCCCTTAAGCCCATACAAAATAGCTATTTAATTTATTGCCTCCTAAAACTTTTATAGACAAAAAAAGAAACTTCTCCAAACCTGGAGGTCATGATTCCTCCTACCCTGAAGATCCTTGTTAGTAAAGAATGTTACCTTGATCTACTCAAGCTATGATTTTCAAAGTGGATGAATTCATAGTCCCCTAAAAATTCAAATTGTCTGGCTCAATATTGTTGACTTGGATTTACTTTAGCAGACTTCAATGAACTAGCATTTCTGAAACCCCTACTATGTGCTCTCTTGTGGTAACCTTTGGAGATAAAAAGAAAGGCAAAAGACAGTCCCTCTTCTCAAGGAGTTTGTGGTTAGATAGGAAAGAGAATATGCAAACAACTTTGTACAAATAAGATCTGTGCAGGATAAATTGGGAGTAACCACAAAGGTAAGGCATTAAGATTAAAAAGGACTGAGAAAGGTTTCTTGCAGAAGGTGGGAAGTAGAAGGCATATATGAAGGGCATTCTAGGCATGAAGAACAGCCATTGAAAAGGCTCAGTGAGGAAATGGAGTGTCTTGTGCAAGGAATAGCAAGCTGGGAACAACCAGTGGAAGACATCTTCTCTACACAGATTTGGAAGGCAGTTTCACATAGCCTTCCAAGCTTGAGCAGGGGCATCATACCTATGTTTATTACTAGATGCTGCATTGGGGCACAAAAAATATAAAAGGACCTAGAGCAGTATCTATCTCACTGGATAGAAGCTTGGTGGAATATTTGTAGGAGAATAAGAACCACATAGAATAAGAAAACAGATGCTTGTGACCTACACTGATACTGGTAATGTTCACAATGATGATATGAGATGCATTGACGTATACAAGTAGAATTGTTTATTATTATTAATACCTTTTATTGTTTTTCAAGCATACAAAGGACACTGGACTCTGAGCTACTCAACATACAAGCCTGTGATAATTAACATATTTGTCAGGGTGGGAGTGTCCTAATTAGGTTCATCACCAGGTTGGCTGTACAGTGATGGCTTTTCCAACCACAATAGCTACCAGAATATCTACAACATCACATAAGGGTCAGCGCTATGTCAATAAAGGGACAAACCATATTATTCAAAATTACAAATATTTGGAGTGATTAAATATAAACCATAGTGTTCAAAATTGCAGATATTTGAAGTGATTAAGTATGGCTCAAATTAGTGGGCTTTCTCCTCAGTTTTAGTCATTTGAGTTCCATTGCTGGAGAATGTAACTACACAATTAAGAAGGAAATATCTTGGTATTTAGAAGGTATCTAGAAAATCACCCCCTGACGGTGCAGGATGGTGGAAAGAACATAGTTTTTGGAGTAACAGGAACACGGCTCAATCCTTTGTCAATTACTACTTATGTAACCTTGGGCAGGTCACTCTAATTCTCTGGACTAATCTATAAAATAAGGGGAGGATTGAAATAGATGGCTACTAAAATCCCTTGCAGCTCTAAATCTAGAGCTGATCCCATTTCCTTTCAGAGGAAAAGTCTTTCAGTTCATCATTAGAGTTCGATCTAGTAGGATTTTGTCTCAGTCAAAAAGTGTGTCTTTTCCTATATTTTTGCCTTTGGCTGAAATGTCATTTGTCCCCCTCCACAAATGAAGAATTTTGTTTCATCCATTAAAATGCAACTTACATGTCATGTGTTGTATAAAGGTTTTCCTTCCCTGGCCCATCCACACACATTAGTAATCAAGAAACTCATCCATCAAAAATATAAATGTGAAACTATCAGAAATTTAGAGCTAAAAAGGGACCTAAGGGGCTATCTATTCCAACTCCCTCATTTAGCTTGTGAGAAAACTAAGACCCAAGATCCTTAGGTAAATTTCAGAAGTAGTATCAGGGGTAGAATAGGAGTCCAGAAACTCTGATGCCAAAGGCAATACTTTTATTTTCCATTGTACCACATTGCCTCCCCAACAGTGGAAGGACTATGAACGTTCAAGTTTATGGAAACTTAGAGAGAACTTTCAAGAAGATGTGGCCACACTTTGCACAATTTTGAAAAAGGGAAGAATTCTTCACTAAACACAAGATTGGGATAATGATAAATTATATTATTTTAATTTCATTAATTTGAAAGTCTCTTGAAAAGGCACATTTGTTGCATTTAGAATTAGAAGTGAAATAGTTAATTGTCAGGTATCTAAAACACATACAAGAATTGGTAAGAATATAGGATAAAATTTGATACAAATATGAGAACAAAAGGCATTCTCCAATAGAAAAATGCTAAAAGGATATGAATATGCTATTTCAAGAGAATATATGTAAGCTATCAACAATTTTAAAAAGTGTTCCAAGTAATAGCAAGAGAAATGGCAGTCAAAACAACTCTGAGGTCCTACTTCAGAATCATCAGATTTTCCAAGACGACAAAAGAAGAAAACAGTCATTATTAGACAGGTTAGAATACAATAGTCACATTGTTCACTGTTAGTGGAACTGAGAAATGGCCCAACCCTTCTGAAAAGCAATTTAAAACCTTACCACACCAAAATCAAACCTAGGAATGCTTTCTGACCCATCAATACCACTGCTAAGTGAATACCACAAGGACATGAAAAACTTTGGGAAAACACAAATGTTTACATGGGTATAGATATGAGAATGGAATATGATATGGGTTCAAGAGAAGAAAGGTAATAGGATGGGCTTGCAGCAACAAGGGCACCATTGAAGGTCAAAATGGATAAATGTGTAGTTGGACTAAGTGGTACAGTCATATGACCTATAATAAAAGGGGAAAGATAGAATCAGAGATACAGATCTGAAAGAAATCTCAAAGGTTATTTATTGTGATGGTGATTATATTTTCCATATGAGACCTAGGACACATCCTCAGGATGTAGATACAGACATAGATAGATGGGTGTATGTATGCGTGTATTTGTATGTGTATATACACATATACTATACATATATATATATATATATATACATACATACATACACACACATACACACACACACACACACACACACACACACACACACACACACATATATATATATATATATATATATATATATATATATATATATATGCAAAGACTCCATACAAATAATTTTAATTTTTTGGATTTCAGGTTTTGAGGTTTTAAATACCTTGGAAAATCCATGATATATGACCAGAATAGACTTTCTGTTTGCTTTAGAGAAGGGGTGTTATGGAACCATTTGGCAATATGGTAAAACATACTGACAACTCCGAATAATATTTTCAAATGCATAAAAAATTGCAGAGGATGACAAAAACCTAAATATATTGAAATTCAATTATCTTTTTTTTTAATTTATGGAGCCCATATCGAGAAACTCCCATTTACTGGAGAAGACTAGGACTAAATGATAGAAAGGTAGAGGAATGTAGGCTTCATCCTTTAGAATATATGCATTTTAAGGGCAAGGACTAATTTCTTTAGCCTTTCTCTATACTTTCAATATTTAGCAGAGTGCATGATCCATAGTAAGCATTTAATAAATACTTGTAATTGACTTGTTGACTGACTGATTTCATCTCAAAGGAAAGAACTTTTAAAAAATAATAATTCCAGCCACCCAACAATGGAATTGGCTTATTCAAGGAATCAGGGAACTCCTCATCATATGAATGAATCAAGCACAGGTGAATGAACATCTGGTATGTTTTTAAAGAAGTTGTTGTGGAGGAGAGGATGTTGCACTATATCCGTTCTAACATAACATCTAAGTCTGGGATTCCAAAATTATATACTTCTATGACTAATTGGCAAACATCAGGCTTAAACTGGGGAGAGGAGAAAAGTAGATCTTTCCTTATAGTGATTAGCTGGCTTCTCCCAGAGCTTCCATGTTAAGAATGAGGCCCAGGTCAACCAAGTTCTCACTGCTCTCCAGTGTACTCTCCTGACTCTTCTGGAGTTTCTCCATAATGCTCTATAAACATTTTTATATAAATAAGTTCTTTTCCTTTTTTCTTTGGTCTCTTTGGGATATAAACCTAGTGGTGGTGTTGATGTTTCAAAGACAACATTCGGTTTTGTAGCCCTTTGGACACAGTTCCAAATTCTTTTCCAGAATGTTGGACCAGCTCACAACTCCATTGACAGTGTATTAGTATCCCTATTTTTCCACAAAGTTTCCAGTACTTATCATTTTCCTTTTCTGTCTTGTTAGCAAATCTGATAAATCTGAGGTGGTACCTAAGTATTCTTCTAAAATTGCATTAATCTAATCGATAATTATTTAGAACATTTTTATATGACTACAGACATCTTTATTTCTTCTGAAAACATATGTTGGTAGTTTTTGTGGAAGGCTAGTGTAAAGCTGAGGAAAAGGTATACTTTCTAATTAAATGCAATTTTCTCCAGATGTCTATCATATCTAACATCAAAAATGCTTATCATCTTCTAACTCTCCCTGCCCTAGAGATAGCTACCATTACACATAAATATCTCTATCTGTCTGTGTGTATGTATGCATATGTCTGTGCCATATGCCATACTGGCATACATATATGAATATACATGTGCACATGTACGTATACATACATACACACATAATGTACACAGACATATGCCATTCTATATATACTTCTTTTTATCAGTTCTTTCTCTGGATGTAGATAGCGTCATCCTTGATAGGTCCTTTGTAGTTAACTGCTTATGTATGATAGTCAAAATGATTTAGTCACTCAAAATTGTTCTTAAAACAATGTTCTACTCATTTTGTTCTTCATTATTTTGTGCAAATCTTTCCACTTTTTTCTAAGATCATAAAGCTCATCATTTCTTCTAACACAGTAGTATTCCTCTCCTCTCCTAAGTTGTGTTTAACTGGAAAAAATCTCACCTCAACCTTTCTGTGGGCTCTGTCTCTCCATAATTCAATTTGAGATTTTTTTAAAGTTGTTTGGAGCAGAACAGGGCTGCCCAACCTTAGGTTTTTATTAAAACAATAGGCTATATTTTGATTTGCCATTTTAGTGAGACCTCAGCAGTAGCTGGTCTTTGTTTACTAAAGCATCTATGTAAATTTCTAGGCAGACTGCATGAATCCCACTGTAGGCAGCATGTGGCCTGCGGGTGACATTTTGGACAGCCCTGGAGTAGAACATTAGCAAAGCTCAGATGAAGTGTTTTCTCTACTCTGCCATCTTACTTCCACCCCTTAAATTCTCAAGATCACCATTTTTAAACTAAGAAGTATGTCTGAGAGGCTAGTTAGATTCCAGGTCACATGATCAACAAGATGGGAGACCAAACATTTTCTTCAGTTCTCACTAACTGAAGAATCTTACAAAAAGATACTCAAGGAAAAGGGAATTCAAACTGTGCTTCCAGGCCAAGACACCACAAAGTCATAGAAGTGACAGTGAAGGAACAGGTCTATCATACCATGGACTTAAACTCACAATCTGCCCCCAAATGTATTTTCTGGAAGTAAATTGAATAATTTAAAGGTAGATAAGGTGGAGAAGGGTTGTAGAAGATAGAGTGTCATATACAAAATGAAGGAAAAACGAACTTGGTAGTTTCTTAGCAGGAAGAGAGGATACAAGATAATGGGTAAGGTGGCAAAGAGACAGGTTGAACGATGTGGAAAGAAAGGGAGAGATTTCGGTTCTGTGCTGGAAGGCCCACTGAAGAACACTTACAATTGGGGAAAGATATGTGTCAATGTGTACTGGAAATTGGGGTTCAGAGTTGCCACTACTTCTGAGAGGATATTGTGCCTCCATGAAACGTCCTGCTTCAAAACCAGGGAAATATGAACTTCTGGACCAACTAGAATCCAAAATAGTGGGAAGGCATTGAACCAGAAAAGAGATTCCATGGCAAATGGGAACTAATATTATCATTGCAAGACCAGCTAATAAAATAAAATCACATGAATAGCACTTCGGAAATTTCTCTCAAGGGGCTATACTTTAATCCTCATTACTTTCTGAGTAGTTGATACTGATTGTCTTTTGAAAGAGTTGAGTATTTATGATGGGGTTGGACCTGACAATTCTTAATCTGTCCCCATTTGCTAATGGCATGATCATTTACTTAGAAAATCCTAGGGAATCAATGAAGAAATTAAGTGAGAAAAAGTAACACTTCAGCAAATATGCGTGTTACAAAATAATCCCACAAATGTTAACATTATTTTTGTGTAATAATAACAAAATCCAATAGGCAATAGCAGAAATGGAAATTTAACTTAAAATAACTACAAAGTACATGAAATATTTTGAGGGTCAATCCACCAAAATACATGAAATATCTGTATATATTTAATAACAAAGTGCTCTTTGAAAAAATAAAGAACAATTTAAATAGCTGAAGGAATGAATATTCAGTGCTCATGACTGGGTCTTGCCAATATAACAAAAATTAAATATTTTCAATTTTAGTTTACAGTTTTAATGCCATACCAATCAAAGTATAAAAGAGTACTTTAGAAAAATATTAATATAATTTTAAAAATCACATGGAAGACCAAAAATACAGATTATCAAGGGAAATAACAAAGAATGAAAGGAGAAGAGTACTTCCTGACTAGAAACCTCTATTATACAAGCATTTGGTGTTGGTTGAAAAAAAGAGAAGTAAATAAATTTAACAGTCTAAAATGCAGCTCAATAAACTTGTATTCAATGAGCCCCATTAGATTTGACAATTAAGAAATCATGGTAACTTCACAGTGAATTGTTTTGATAAAATGGTAAGGTACAAAACCAGTCTATTGGGAACTTAAAAAAGAGTGAGAAAAAAGGAAGTGAAAACATTTATTGTAGATAGACTTCTCAAGGAGTCTCGCTACAAATTGGAGGAGAGCTATATGATGATAACTATCAAGGATGGATGACAGAACAAGTGAAGGATTTTTCTAAAATAGAGGTGACGTGAGCACACGTGTAAGATTTGTTAAGTTGGTCCATTAGCAGAATTTTCTTGGACAAGGCCTTCAGTTAGTAAGATAGCCTTGAAATTGGAAAAAAACAAAATGGATTGTATTTGAGAAATTACATGGTTCTTTCAATGATTCCAATAAGTTCCTTGGAGGAAAAAAAATACTTTTTTCCCAGGATTTTCCCTACTGATCTAGATTATTAGAATCAGGATCAGAAAGAGTGATAATATTTTGTCTTTTTCCTGTATTTGTATTCTTCTTCTTGCCAGTTTCAAAATGAGAGAAAAAACCCTGTCTTTTAAACTTTTTTCCCAAAGAAATACCTACTTTCTTTACAAAGTAGATCAACTGGAAATTGGAAAGAACTTTTCCAATGACCTCCAGAGGAGTTAAGGAGAGCCCCAAAGGCAGCTCACTGGTGATTTGTCATCTTGTTTACAGGTTATCAGGGCTTCGTTTTTTAAGAAGAACATTTCATTCCATTTATGATTGTATAAATTATGGTTGAAGGCAGTTTTTGTTTCTGTCAGTTGCTGCAGCTGCGTGGGGACTACGTTGGGAGAATTTGATATACTATTGACATTTTTTATGAAAGCTGTGTCAGGTTTTATTTGTGCAGATGATGGCTGAGAGACCCAAGTGACTGTCACTTATTACTGAGAACATCAAATAAAATAAGCAGATGGGAGTGAAGTAAGCCCAAACAAGGGATGACAAAAAAAGTTATGCTAATCCATGTCATGTATAAAGTATTATTTAATGAGCATCTCAGCCTTTAAGAAAAGGCTTCATGTTCTGTTCTTTGCCAAAGTAGTATATTAGTCTGAACATTAGGCAATGTGGTTTAGTGAGAAGAAGCCTGGATTTGGAATCAGAAGACTTGGATTTGAACCCTGACCCTGATTCTTATCGACAAATTACTTTGTCTTAATCTTCAATTTTGCAATTCATAAATATAAGGATGGATATATATATGCAAACACACACTATATAGATATAGATATATTTATACACAAACATATATATGTACATAAAGGATATAAAGATAACATAATATTTATATTATACATAATATATGATATACATATGGATCTATATGGATATATAAATATATACACATAATAGGTATGTATGTGTATGTATATATACATATACATACATGTGTGTCTATGTATACATATATACACATATATACATATTTATACACACACATACACACACACACACACACACACACACACACACACACACACATATATATGTTTCCAGTAATGATATCACAAATCTGTTGGGAGGAAAGAGCTCCTTAAGTACTTAATATTTATTTAATGTATGAAAAGAAATATTAATATTAAAATCATGCTGTCAGGCAGGTATGTATAGTGGGTAGAGAGCTGATCTTGAATGAAGGAAGGCATGGGCTTAAGTCTCACCACTGACATATACTTCCTGTGGGATCTGAGGAAATCATTTAACCTCTCAGTGCTCCAGGCAACTAAGTCTATAAGTTGCAGAGGATGCATCAATCTGCATTGGTAGAGAGAGTTTCCTCACCTGGAAGTCTCTCTTCTCCTTCTCCCTTCTAAAACCACTGCAACACAAAACCCCTTCCAAATAGATTCTTTTAATTTTGTACAATAAGATGGGGGACCCTGGCCCTTTTAGACTAAGGCTTTTTCATGCACTCGCTTAGAGTCAGGTAAAGCCCATTCAATGAATAGGCCTCTTTAAGAAGTGAGTCAAGGGATGGCCCCTTTAATGAGAAAAAAAACAGCCTAAAAGGCCAGGGTCTCTCATTGCATCCTGGGTCATTGACAATCATCCTGATGGATATCTGATCACTGGATCCAGATGATTCTGGAGGAGAAAAGTGAGGCTGGTGCACAGCCCCCGCTCACTCAAATCAAAGTCAACTGCAAGTTATGTCATCATTTCCATGATGTCATGGTCTTCTTTGAAAATGGAGAAACACAACAATAAGATGGAAGTATGATGTTTATAGGAGTGTATGTATGCATGTGTATATGTATGTGTGTATATACATACACATGTGTATGTATATACACATGTATAAACATGTGGGTATTATGTGTGTATGTTATATATGTATATACATATGTTTGTGTATATACATACATACACATATATATTAACACTAACAATTGGCATTTTAAATTTATAGAATATTTTACCTTATTTCATGAGTCTCAAAGCAACCCTATGAGCTCCTCAGAGGTCAGAACTGTTTTTATCTTTATTTTATGGCCAGGGCTTAGCACAATGCCTGGTACATAATAAACATAAATATGTAAATTACTGTCTGATTGACCAATACAAGGCAGCATTATTCCTATTTTCTAAATGTTGAAGTTGAGGTTGAGAAGGACTTGTACAGGGTTACACAGGTCATAATTGGTAGGGCTGGAGATTGAACTAATGTATTCTGAATGAAGTTCATGTGCTTACCAGGATAGTTACAGACTCCAATTTTTCAATGTTTCTGTGACCACATTTATGTTATTATTCCCTCCCACAATGCAGTTCAGAGGATTCTTCTAATATGCCGAGGGTCTTTCTTCCTTCACATGAAATACCAGTGGGTCATGCTGACTGCTGACTAGTTAATCCTCATCCTCATCTGATTACAGCCAATATTTTTTCACTTCTACATTTCTTTAATTACACCTTTTTATGCCACTTCTCATGCATCATTCTCTTTTTTTTATTGGATTGGATTGCAGCCTACTCCTAACATCATGAGCCTCTCCACTTGGTGTGATCTTTGATTTCAATCCTTCAAAGAATTAAGTGTTCTATGGCTTACAATCATTTAACATTCCTGGAAGAACATTGATATTAAACAGATGGTCTTTGATACAGGGAGAAGTTTAAGGTTTTGAACAGGGCCTTGAAATTTTGCAAACACAGTCTAGCATTTTCTACTCCTCCTATTTTATTCATCTATTTGTAGATTTGCAAAAAAAAAATACATACACATATACATATATGTGTGTACATATATATATAATATGTATATACATAAAAACACATAAACACACACACAAACTTTAAGTTATACATCTAAATACATGCCACAGTATGGACAAGAATCATAGGATAATAGATTTAGAGCTAGAAGGAATATCAGAATGTATCTAGTGCAGATCCATTATTTTACAGCTGAAGAAACTGAGCCCAGTGAGGTTAAGTAACTTGGCTGAGGTCACACTAGTAGTAAATATTTATTTTAAAGCAATGCTATACATAGCTCTTTGCAATTTGCATTGGGGTCTAGCTTTTTTAGTAAAATTTAGACAAAAATTTTAAAAGGCCATTTTGTCTCCAAAAAAAAAATTAGTGGGAGCACCATGCAAGAGAGCAAAGTGATTTTATTAGTGCTATTTCTACAGCACTGCCTAGAATAATTTCTGAATATACATCAAGGAATATGGGTGTTAATATCTTGTAATAGAAATAATTTTGGCCTTTTTCCCAAAATAATTATAGATAAAATTTAAATAGTGCTTTAATAAGGTTTGAAAAGTATGCAAGTTTTCTTAAATGTTCTCTCAACAATCCGGCAAGGCAGGTACTACTATTATTTGCATTTTACATATGAAAAGATTGAGGCACATATAGAATACTGGACTTTCTCAAAGTCATAGAGTTCAGTAGTGTCAGAAGTTGAATTCACTTCTAAGTACTCCTGGCTTTCTGTCCTGCCCCCTTTCCACTATATGTGTCTATCTCTAACATACATGCTGCTTCAGCTAAATAATCAATTTGGAAGTTTAGGCACCTGTTCAGTTCCCTACAAATCCCATAGATGCATGGCACTTTCCATTTGCTAGAACAATTCCCACTTTCTTTTCAGAAAAACATATAATTGGCTGTTTTTTGCCATCACAATTTCATAGAAGATTGACAGGCTGCAAAATCAGCCATTCCTGTTCGAAAAATTGGTTCCAAACAGCACGGATTGTGTGGGATAAAGAAATATCTGGATGCTTCCATTCAAAAAAATTGAAGGGACCTTGATTATCTTTATATGTTGTTAATAGTTAAACCTCATTATGTCAAATAATGTCCGTAATCATAATAAATTATATTTATATTAGAAATGGTCACTGTTAACATGTCACCAGTACTTCTAATTTATATTAAAACACTGATTAGTTAAGCCTAAGCAAAATGGCAATTCTCCTAATACCCAGTTGCATATTAAGCTTGGCATTTTTACAGTGCATCATTTATTTTAACAGAATAGACAATGAAATAACCCATGCTTCTCCAACTAGTCAGAGGCACTTAATAATTTCCTGTTAAATCATTTCCCATGGATGACTGCAACTGAAGTTAGTTTCCATTTCTAATTTCAGGGTACCATAACTACAGGCCATGCAATTAAGCCTACTGTTTAATACAAATAACCTTCATTTAATTGGTAATTTCAAAGAAGTGTATTCTAGGAGTTAGTTTCAGTAGTAAGAGATGCTATTTTGAGCTGAGATGCTTTAACATTTTTAAAGAAAATGTGAACTATAGATTTGTTTGGAAAATAAGGAACAGTTAATGATCCTGTCCATTTCTTGAATTCGAGAAAGGTAGTCCTTTTAGGGATCAACAGGAGATATAATATGCATGTGACAATATATTGTTAAAAGGAACCCAGGAGGTGATATGGATGAGGCCCATACTCTTGCATTGCCATCTTCACTTTGTCATGTCATCAGTAGGAGTAAAATCTCCTGCCTTTCTATTTCTCTTTCTACCTTAATTCTGTGAAATCTGTTCTTTATTTCTCACAGTGACTTCTAGCTTCTCTATCCTGTTTTCCTATTCCATCACTCTGTTCCAGCTTCCCCTTCATCCTTCAGTGCTGACCCTTTCAACTAATCAGTTCAGCTATGTACTCTCCTTTATTCCTTTCATCCCTTACTCTCATACCCTTCAATCTTTGCCAATCCTTAATCCTGAATCAACTCCAACATCTATTTGCCTTCTTTCTAGAAAAAGTCACATAATTCTTGCAACTTGGTAGACAAAAATTTATTTAACTTTAACTGGCCCTTCTCTGATGTTTAACATTCCTTTTGTTCTTTTGGGCCTTAACCTCTAATCTGCTCCTACAGTAAATGTTACAATAGTTTTCATTCTCTCAGGTTCCAACTCCAG